>NC_092605.1:15550000-15830000 GCF_047663525.1 Anas platyrhynchos | reverse complement strand
TGAGGAGGAGGAGGTGGCCAAAAAAGTCACAAATACATAAAGAAAAGCATGAGGAGGAGGAGGTGGCAAAAAAAAAAAAAAAAACAACACAAATCCAAAAAAAAAAATAGGAGGAGGAGGAGGAAGCAGCCAAAAAAATCACTGTATTTGGTCACCTCCTCTTCCTCCTCTTTTTGTTTTTGTATTCGTGATTTTTTGGCCCCCTCCTCCTCCTCTTTTCTTTTTTGTATTTGTGATATTTTTGGTCACCTCCTCCTCCACTTTTTTTTTTAAACCACACTGGTGTGGTTTAACCCAGCCGACAGTTAAACAACACAGAGCTGTTCGCCCACCCTCCCCCCTCCCTTGTGCTTTCCAACAAAAGCTTTTCTATTATTGTATGAAATCATCTGCAATAGATTAACCCTTGTCATTATTCCTATCTCAGGAATTATCTGTGACACCTGGGTAACACGTGAGCTTACTGTGACCCCAGGGAGAGCCTTCCTGTAATTAAAGGCAACCTATAGGAAAGCTGGGGAGGGGGTCTTTATCAGGGCCTGGAGTGACAGGACATGGAGTAATAGCTTTCAACTGAAAAGTTAGATTTCTAATATATGTTAGGAAGAAGTTCTTTACTTATAGTACTTCACATCCTGTGCATCTGCCAACTTCTGCATCTTATGGTTGCCTCCCCTACTTAAGAGAGGATGCTGGAGTGCTGGGTGAAACACTCAGATCTTACAGAAACAAAGCAATACCTTACCTTTTGCACTCAAATATGTGCCCAGTATGTTCAGCTAAAACAACTTCTACCCTACAGCGTTTTGTTGGAAGTTCCAATTTCCGTCTCAGTTTCAGGTACACCAAATTTTCCAGCAGGATTTCCGGGCCAGTGTTGTCTGTCTGCGATAGACTGCTTTGCTAGATCATCGTTCAGTGCTCCCTCTGCCAGGCACAGGCCTTTTTGTCTTAATCCCTTGTAAGAAAACTTGCAGAGGTATATTTGCCCATTTGCAGGTAGCTTGTGCTCCTCTTGCAGCGATGGTGTACTTAACCCAGTATTTGTCCACGAATGACAACCCCTGTGGTTAGGCAAGGAGTTAAAAGTTTAAACAGCAAAAATCCCATGGCTTGCTGTAGCTGAGCAAACCTCCTCCTTGGCCTCCTCCTCCACCGCCTCCTCCTCCGCCACCTTCTCCTCCTCCTCTTTTTTTGTTTTTATTCCTTTTTATTTTGGCTTCCACTTCCTCCTCCTCCTCCTCCTCCTCCTCCTCCTCCTCCTCCTCCTCTCTCCCCTGTCCAACACTCTGGCTCCCACTGCTCCCCTTTGGCCCATTTATAGGGAGGAGCAGCCACATCCCCGATTGATGACAAGCCTTTTGCATAATAGCTAACAATCGCTACCCAGGCAACCAGGCCACAAGCAACGCATCACAGAGCATCATCAAGTTGCTAGGAGCAGCCAGCTGCTACCTTACAGGGCTACTGTGCCATGGTCCTGTGGGATGACAAATGGAACTAGAATTAGGAGCAGCGGTCAACGCTCACCACCAGAGAGGGTCTTTTGTTTTGGAGTCCTCCGCCTCCTCCTCCTCCACCTCCTTCTCCTCCTCCACCTTCTACTCCTTCTCTTTTGTTTTTTTGGTTTTTTTGGCGGCCTCCTCCTCCACCACCTTCTTCTCCTCCTCCACCTTTTTTTTTTTTTCTTTTTTGCCACCACCTCCTCCTCTAGTATTCTACTATTTCTCCACCACCTTCTTCTCCTCTTCCACCTCCATCGTGTCCCTCTGCCTATCCCTTGCTCACCTCCTCTTTTGTCACCACTCCTACTCATGCCGCCACCTCCTCAATCTTCTCCGCCACCTCCTCCTCCGCCACCTCCTCCACTGCCCCCTTCCTCTCTTACTCCCCCTTTTCCACCTATGCCTCTTCCTCATCCTCCTCCTTTTCTTTTTCCACCTTCTCCCATCTCCCCTCTCCAATACTCTGGCTCCCACTGCCCCCCTTTGGCCCTTTTATAGGGAGGAGCAGCCACACCCTTGATTGATGACAAGCCATTTGCATAATAGCTAACAATCGCTACCCAGGCAACAAGCAACGCATCACAGAGCGTCATCAAGATGATAGGAGCCGCCAGCTGCTACCTTACAGGGTCACAGTGCCATGGTCCTGTGGGGTGACACATGGAACTAGAATTAGAAGCGGTGGGCAGCGCTCACAGCCATAGCCTCCCAGAGAAGCCGCCTTGGCACACCTGGTTCCTGGCAACTCCTCCTGCCATTTCTGGGCTCACGATCATTGCTACCAGCATGCCTTAGCAAGGAGCATGCAGAGGAAGTTGGCCAGGAAGCTTCTGCCGAGGTGGAGGAGGCTGTGGAGGAGGAATAGTCAGTGGGGCTGGAGAAGGAGAAGGAGGAAGAGGCAGTGGAGGTGGAGGAGGTGTTGGAGGTGCAAGAGGCAGGGAAGGAGGAGAAGGAGGAGGAAAATGAGAAATAGGTTTAGCAGGCGGGGGGCGAGGAGGACGCGGTAGACAAGGAGGAGGCAGTGGACAAGAAAAAGGCCGTGGACGATGAGGAGGAAGTGGAGGAGGAGGACGTGGTGGAGGTATCATAGAATCATTATTGTTGGAGGAGACCTTCACATTTGTCCGGTCTAGTCATCACTGTACTACCAATGTCACCCAATAAACCATGTTCCTAAGCACCAGCTCCAACCTTTCCTTGAACACCCTGCTCCTCTGGGGCCTCCTCCACAGGTCGCAGCCTCCTCTAGGGCAGATCCACCTGTTCCAACGGGGGCTCCTCCACGGGGGGGCTGCAGCGTGGGGATCTTCTCCACGGGGGACCCATGGGCTGCAGGGGGACAGCCTGCTCCACCAGGGGCCTCTCCCTGCACAGGCCGCAGGGGAACTGCTGCTGTGAGCCTGGAGCACCTCCTGCTTCCTGCTGCATGGCCCTTGGGGGCTGCACAGAGCTTTCCCACTCCTCCCTGAGCCAGACACTGCTGGGCAGCAGCTTTTGTTCCCTTTCTTAGATGGGCTCTCCCCCAGGCGCAAACATCATCCTTTTGCTCTGCGTTCTGGGCAGCAGCGGGTGGGTCCCTCCTGGAAGGAGCCTCCTGGAAGCGGCCCTGAGCTCCCATGGGGCAGCTGCTGCATTCTCCTCACAGAGGACACCCCTGCAGCCCCCCACTCCCACAGCCTGGCCACGCAAACCCAAGCCAAGACACTGAGCGAGCCTCCCTGATTGCCAGCCAGCAGCTGGCTCAGCCTGGGACCCCAGGCCAGTGCCCACAAGACTCTCCTGGGCCTTCCAAAGCAAGCCTTGTGGGGACGGAGCACCCACAAAGAACGGACTCACACAACAGGACTCCTTGCCAACACCGCCTCACAGACACCTGGGCCTTGAGCGGGTAGCTCCCCTTGAGTGAGCTCATTTCCTTCCCAGGAGCTGAAATGTGCCGTTTCGGGGGCATTTGGGGGCTACAGCGTGCTGCTAAGAGGGATGTTGGAGCTCCTGCAGGGCAGTGCTTCCACTAAGGCAAGGCCTTTTCTGCATCTTCTACTGCCCTGCAAGCGAGGATGCTTGGGGCACACAAGAAGCTGGCAGGGGACACAGCTGCAGGGATTGCAGGGATTCCTAAAGTCATAGCCAAATCCAAGAAAGAGAGGAGGACGTGATGCTTTTGATAGAAAGGAGCTGGGTTTTGGGGCAAAATCCGTCCCTTTTTCTATCCCGGAGACACCCAAGGGCGTAGGACAGCAGCACTGCAGGGCAGCAAGAGATGCTGTGCATTTCTCTCGTCGCCCTGAGACAGCCACTGGGTGACGATGGTGCCAAGCGTCTTGAAAGAGACCTTGCTTTCTCAGGCCCAGGTGTCCAGCTGCACACCAAGGCCGTCCCTGGCTTCCAGGCGCAGTTGCCAGGCCCAAGGCCGAGCTCCTCTGCGAACCCCCAGCCCAGCAGACCTTGCTCCTGGCGTTGTGGAGCAGCCATTTCACGGGAGCCTTTTCTCCTGGCAGTCAGCTTAGCGCCATAAGCTCTGCCAGCGGGACGCCTGAGAGCCGTGGGAGCTCAGCAGAGAGTCACTGTCAGCCTTGGAGCTCACAAAGGTGGGTGGCCACAAGTGCCCTGAGCGTCCAGCTCGCATTGAGGACTGCTGCTGGCACTCGAGGCGTGGAGGTCGGCATGGTGCAATGGGAGACGCCACTGTCCTGCTGGTGGGACAAGAGACACTGATGTGCTGCTGCTGCAGGAGGAGACTTGAAGGTGCTGCTGCTTCAAGGTGCTGAGGAGCGGGCAGCCTCCATGCCGGTGGCTGAGCTGAGCATGCTCCTGTTCATTAGCGCTCTCCCCTTCCTCTCTTTTTCCGGAGGTGGAGAGAGAGAAACGCACAGATCTCTTTCTTTCCTGGTAGGAAATGGAAGAGCCTCGTATCTACATATTGGCCAGATTCTGCCTGGCGCCCTTGGGACTGGGGATCTGTGTTGATCTGTAAGAAAGAGCAATCGTCAGCACAGCAAATCCCCGTGACCTTGTGTCTATCAGCATCGTCCAAATCCCTCTCTAGAGCTGTGGGCTGGCTAAGCTGTGTGTTGGATGGTGAAAGTGGGAAATGGGAATGGGTTGGGAAAGGATGTGTGCGCCGAGAAATCCTTGCTGGGATGGGAAGACTTCCTTGGGGTGGAAAGGCATTGGGCTCGGAAATGAAAGAGATGGGAAATGTTCTCTGGGTTTGAAAGCATTGGGAAGCAAAAGCATTGGGATGGGCAGTCACGCCTGGGATGGGAAAGTACTGGGATGGGAAATCTTTAATGGGGTGGGTAACATTTATTGAAGTAGGAAAACCATGGGGAAGTCCTCCAAGAGAGGGGAATTCTTTGGGACGAGATCTCTTTGGATGAAGGGAAAAATCTGTTTGTGTTGATGGGAAATCTTTTGTATGGGAATCTGTTCTCATGTGAACTTGTCAGGATGGGAAATGACCATGAGGATGAAAGCTGGTCCTGGGCTGGGAAATGCTCAGGACGGGCAAGAGGCGGTGTGGAAGCGTCGTGGGCATGGCAAGTACTGCGTGGGAGGGAAAGCCTGCTGGGGATGGCCAAGTCTTGCGCTGGGCAGCCTGCTTGGCTCCAAAGCCTGCAGTCCTCCCCAAGATGTCGGCGAGGGGCTGGTCAGCCGTTGGGACGGAACCCCCGTTGCCCGCGTTCCCCAAGCAACCGCCCCACTCTCCAGCCACCATGGCAGGTCCAGCAGCCGGCTCCCGCTCCTCCCGGGGCTGCGGCCCTGCTGGCGAGCCCAGCGCCCCAGAGCTCAGCCCAGCGCCCTTTTTCCCACAGAGGATTTCCCCAGACGGCTTCCGCGGCTTCCGCAGACGCAAAACTCCCCCTTCGTCGTCCCAGCCGTGCCGCCAACGGTGGCTGCCTGGCTGCTTCCCTCCCTCCCCGGAGCGATGGCGCTGCCCTTGCAGCCCCCCCAGGTACCCACCCTCCCCTCCGCACTGCCCCAGGCCACCGTCTGGCACGTGGTGCCGGGGGTCCAGGGGCAGGTGCTGCAGCTCCCCGCCAGGGTGCAGCTGCCACCTGGGGGGCACCTCCCAGCCCAGGGGCAGCACCTGCAGCTTGGGCAGCTCCCCGCTGCCACCATGGGGCAGCTCCCTGCTGGGGGGCAGCTCCCCGCCGTGGGGCATAACCTGCAGCTGGTGCAGCTCCCTGCTGTGGGGCAAAACCTGCCACTGGTGCAGCTCCCAACCATGGGGCACCAGCTGCAGCTGGTGCAGCTCCCCGCCGTGGGGCAGCTCCCCCACACCGCTCCTCCCTGTGCCCCCGTCCATCAGTGGGGACAGCCCATGGTGACGGGGACACTGGTGCCCCACCATGCGCTGGGGCTGGGGCCCAGGGCCGTGCTCCATGGGGAGCTCCTGCACCCTGCAGGCACCTGCCTGTTGCAGGCCCCCGCCCAGTGCAACCCCCCGCAACCCCTCGTCCCAGGGCCTCCGCTGCGGGAGCAGGCGCTCCCCGCGCCCCGCACCCTCAGCAGCAGCCGGGGGCAGCTGCCGGAGCCCTGCTTGCATGCCGTGGGGCTCAGCGAGGACCAGGGGCCCCCGCTGCCCGGCCCCACTCCCCACGAGCCTGCCCAGGCTCCAGCGACCGCCAGCACCCAGACGGCGACGCCCGACGGTGAGTTTGGGGCTGGCCCAGCCGGCCGCTGGGCGCCCCACACCCAGGAGCCATGGCAAAGCTGGCAGCGGGGGATGCTTGGGGGATTGCATTGGCTTGCTTTTTCCTCAGCGGCGACACTTGCAGAGGTGCCTGAGGAGCCCCTGGAGCTGCTGGAGCTGGGCCCCGATGCCTTCGCCGAGGCCTTTCCCCAGCTGGCAGGGGACAGCCAGCAGCTGCAGCACCTGCAGGACCAGCTCCCGGCCGACCTGGACAGCTCCGGCTTGGAGGAGCTGCTCAGCTGCCTGGATGCCGTGGAGCCCCAGGACGCCTTCGCCGCTGTCCCCAGCAGTCCTGTCCTCAAGCGCTTCCTCTCGCAGCTGCCCGACCTCTGCGAGGACATCGAGGAGCCCAGCACACAGGGACTGGCAGCCACCAGAGCGCTGGGTGAGGTCCCCTCAAGCCCTGGGCTGCACCCCGACAAGGTGCAGGCTGGGCGGGCGCTGCAGCCCCCTGCAGCTGCTGTGCCGCCACTCAGCTCCCCCCTCAAGCCTGCAGCCCGGCCCCAGCTCAGGAGAGCCCTGCCCAAAAGGCCCCCCCTGCAGGAATTCATCCCTGCCCGCAGGAGAACCCTGCCCCAGCCTCCCTTGGCTCCCCTCAAGAGGCGCCCCGACCCTGACTACCTCCCTGCCCGCAAAAGACCCCTGCCCCAGCCTCCCCAGGCTCCCGTCCAGAGCCCCCCCGACCCTGACTTCCTCACTGCCCTCAGGAGAGCCCTGCCCAAGCCTCGCCTGAGTCCCCTCCAGAGCCCCCCCGACCCTGCCCGCAGGAGACCCATGCCCAAGCCTCTCCCCAAAAGGCCCCCCCAGCAGGAATTCATCCCTGCCCGCAAGAGAACCCTGCCCCAGCCTCCCTTGGCTCCCCTCAAGAGGCCTCAACTTCTCCCAGCCCTCAGGAGAGCCCTGCCCAGTCCCCCTCGCAGTCCCCTCCAGAGCCCCCCGCTCTGGAGGGGACTGCCCACGGCTCTGCCCACGCAGCCGCGCACGCTGCAGCGTCCGGCGCAGCCCCGCGGGGACTACGTGCCCTGCGTGGGGCCCTGGGCGGGCGGCGACGCAGCGCCCACACCGCTGGAGGAGCAGGAGTCGTCGGTGCCCATCACGCCGCAGCAGCGTCCCGAGCGGGAGCGCCTCAAGAAGCTGGCCCAGGAGGAGCGGCAGCGGGCGGCCCACCACATGAGGATCGGCCCCGGGCAATTCTTCGAGCAGCGGCAGAAGGACCACGCCAGAGCCTACTCTTACGGCTACCCGTGACCGACCTCGGGCTTCTCCTCGACGGCCCCCGCAGCACCCAGGCCCGCTCAGCACGCAGGCAGGCACAGAGACCTCTGCAGGCACCTGCTCCAGCTTCAGCCACGCTCCTCAGCCCTTGCCCCTCTCGCTTGCCCTCTCCCCTCTCTCGTGCTGGACCTACGCACTGCTTGCCACTCTCAGGGATGGGCAACGGCAAATGCCAATGGCAAATGCGCGCGCGCCTCACCCAGGAAGGTGGCAATGGCAAGCTAGGGGGATGCTGGCAGCAGCTGGGCTGGGAAAGCTTGCCCATGGCAACTGCTGCTTGGGACACCAAAGGGCTGAGAGACAAGACTTAGCTCTTCTTTCGGGGCATTGCTCTTCTTTGCTGCCTTCTGGATTACATTCCTCTCCTTAGGTGCTCACTCAGCAAGGCCTCTGCCTGCAGAAAATTTTCTGCAGAAAATGCAGAAAATGGGTGCATGGCTGGATGGATGGGTGGGTGGGAGTTGGGAATTCAGCATTGGGATCAGAACTGGGAGGTTATTGGGATAGGAAATGATCAGTGGGATGGGAAGTGATGATGGGGATAGGAACTCATTGGCACGGGAAAAATGGGTTTTATTTGTATTAAATTTACATTATTAAATTTTATTTAATTTACTGGGTTTTATTTGTATTAAATTTACATTTTTAAATTTTATTTAAATTTCTGAGTGTTATTTTTATTAAATTTAAATTTTCAAATTTTATTTAATTTACTGAGTTTTATTTTTATTAAATTTAAATTTTTAAATTTTATTTAATGTACTGGTTTTATTATTTATTTCATTAAATCCACTTTATTGACTGTGTTGTACAGTATGGCATTGTTTCATTATTAGAAAATGATAAGTATTTACTATTATTAATTAAAAAATATTTACATATTTTATACATTATAAATTATCAATATTCTCATTTCTAATTTTGTTTGTTTTTATTCCTTTTCTACCCTATTAAACTCTCTTTATCCCAGTGCACTGCTTTGGACTTTAGTTTTCCTTCCGAGTCGTTGTGGATTCACTCCGGATGGGGGGACATTAGCGAACGCCTGTGTGCTTCAGATCCAAGGTCACCTTTGCCCTCAACTCAAGATCCATGTTTGCATCTGTTGTCATGAAGCAATGTTAACAACAGCAACAATTAAGTTACCTTATTTATTATTTCATGTTATTTCATGATTTCATGTTCAGTTATTTCATGCAGCCCACTCCATGGATGTGGGCATGGCCAGCACGGACGGCAGAAAATGGGTGCATGGCTGGATGGATGGCTGGGTGGGAGTTGGGAATTCAGCCTTGGGATCAGAACTGGGAGGTTATTGGGATAGGAAATGATCAGTGGGATGGGAAGTGATGATGGGGATAGGAACTCATTGGGATGGGAAAAATGGGTTTTATTTGTATTAAATTTACATTTTAAAATTTTATTTAATTTCCTGGGTTTTATTATTTATTTAATTAAATCCACTTTCTTGACTGTGTTGTACAGTATGGCATTGTTTCATTATTATAAAATGATAAGTATTTAATATTATTAATTAAACAATATTTATATATTTTATACTCGTAAGGGGGTGTCGAGAGGCAGGAGACCTTTTCTCCATTAACACCAGCGACAGGACCCACGGGAACGGGGTTAAGCTGAGGCAGGGGAAATTTAGGCTTGACATAAGGAGGGGGTTCTTCACAGAGAGGGTGGTTGCACACTGGAACGGGCTCCCCAGGGAAGTGGTCACTGCACCGAGCCTGTCTGAATTTAAGAAGAGATTGGACTGTGCACTTAGTCACATGGTCTGAACTTTTGGGTAGACCTGTGCGGTGTCAAGAGTTGGACTTGATGATCCTGAAATGCTTCTACACGAACGCACGCAGTATGAGGAATAAAATGGATGAGCTAGAAGTCCTGGCCCAGTCCCGCAACTACGACATCATCGGCATAAGCGAAACCTGGTGGGATGAGTCCTGTGACTGGGGTGTTGCGATAGACGGTTACAGGCTCTTCAGGAGGGACAGGCAGGGTAGGCGAGGTGGTGGGGTGGCGATGTATGTGAAGCAGGGGCTGGACTGTGTGGAACTTCAGGTCGGCGATGGCAAAGTTGAGAGCCTCTGGGTAAGGATCAAGGGACGAACGAATAAAGGGGATGTCGTTGTGGGAGTCTATTACAGACCGCCCGGCCAGGACGATAGCGCCGATAACTTATTCTTTACAGAACTAAGAGAGGCCTCGAGATTAACTCCCCTTGTCCTTATGGGGGACTTCAACTTGCCAGACGTTAACTGGGAGTGCCACACGGCTGACACGAGCAAGTCCAGGAGGTTCATGAAGCACCTAGATGATAACTTCTTGGTGCAGGTGCTGACGGAGCCAACTAGGAAAGGTGCCCTCCTAGACCTGTTGCTAGAAAACAGAGAGGGTCTGGTGGGAGATGTGGTGATTGGTGGCCGCCTCGGTCATAGCGACCATGAAGTGGTTGAGTTCAAAATTTACGGTGACAGAAGGAAAAGTGCCACCAAGACCTCATCCCTAGATATGGGGAAGGCGGACTTCAGGCTGCTCGGGGAACTAGTCAGCAAGGTCCCCTGGGAAGCTGCTCTTGAAGGCCTTGATGTCCACCAGTGCTGGTCACTCTTTAAGCGATGCCTCCTAGAAGCACAAGAACAGGCAATTCCTAAATACCGCAAGTCAGGCAGGCGCGGCAGGAGGCCAGCGTGGCTGAACAGGAACATTCTTACGGAGATTAGGCGGAAACAGAGAGTGTTTCGCTACTGGAAGGAGGGCCGGGTGACATGGAAAGAATACAGGGATGCTGCTCGTGTCTGTAGGAAGAAAATTCGTGTGGCTAAAGCACACCTAGAGTTGAAGCTGGCTGTGTCTGTGAGAGAAAATAAAAAGGGTTTTTTTAGATATGTGAATGGAAAAAGGAGAACTAAAGAATACGTAGGGCCGCTCCTTGACAGGGAAGGTCTTCTCACAGACGATGACATAGGCAAAGCAGAGACGCTTAACGCCTTCTTTGCCTCTGTCTTCAATGCCGATGATGGGCTTCGGGACCCAGGGTGCCCCGAGCTGGAGGACCGGGACGGTGGGGATGACAAACTCCCAACCGACCCTGAACGTGTGCGGGATCTGCTACTCCACCTGGATCCCTACAAGTCCATGGGTCCGGATGGGATTCATCCCCGGGTGCTGAAGGAGCTGGCGGACGTCATCGCGGAACCTCTCTCAATTATTTTTCAACGATCCTGGGAGTCTGGAGAGGTCCCGGTAGACTGGAAGCTGGCAAACGTTGTGCCGATTTTCAAGAAGGGTCAGAAAGAAGACCCTAGCAATTACAGGCCTGTCAGTCTCACGTCAGTGCCTGGTAAAATCATGGAGAAGATGGTTCTCGAACGTATTGAGGCGCACCTGGGGGACAAAGCAGTCATTGGTCCCAGCCAGCATGGGTTTGTGAAGGGTAGGTCCTGCCTAACTAACCTGATTTCCTTTTATGATAAGATCACCCGTATGGTAGACCAAGGGAAACCAGCTGATGTGATTTTTTTGGACTTCAGCAAGGCTTTTGACACGGTTTCCCATAGGATCCTACTGGACAAAATGTCCAGCATACAGCTAAATAAAAACATCATACGATGGGTGAGCAATTGGCTAACGGGCAGGGCCCAAAGGGTTATGGTAAATGGGGCTGCGTCAGGCTGGCGGGCGGTCACCAGTGGGGTCCCTCAAGGCTCCATTTTAGGGCCGGTACTTTTCAATATTTTTATAAACGATCTGGATGTAGGAATAGAAGGCATTTTGAGCAAGTTTGCTGATGACACCAAACTTGGAGGAGTTGTGGACTCGAATGAGGGTGGAAAGGCCTTGCAGAGGGATCTGGATAGGTTGGAGAGCTGGGCGATCGCCAACCGCATGAAGTTCAATAAGAGCAAGTGCCGGGTCCTGTACCTGGGACGGGGAAACCCTGGCTGCACGTACAGACTGGGCGATGAGACGCTGGAGAGCAGCCTAGAAGAGAGGGATCTGGGGGTCGTGGTAGACAGCAAGTTGAATATGAGCCGGCAGTGTGCCCTGGCAGCCAGGAGGGCCAACCGTGTCCTGGGGTGCATCAAGCACGGCATCGCTAGCAGGTCGAGGGAGGTGATTGTCCCGCTCTACTCTGCGCTGGTGCGGCCTCACCTCGAGTACTGTGTGCAGTTCTGGGCACCACAGTATAAAAAGGACATGAAACTGTTGGAGAGTGTCCAGAGGAGGGCTACGAAGATGGTGAAAGGCCTGGAGGGGAAGACGTACGAGGAACGGCTGAGGGCACTGGGCCTGTTCAGCCTGGAGAAGAGGAGGCTGAGGGGAGACCTCATCGCAGTCTACAACTTCCTCGTAAGGGGGTGTCGAGAGGCAGGAGACCTTTTCTCCATTAACACCAGCGACAGGACCCGCGGGAATGGAGTTAAGCTGAGGCAGGGGAAGTTTAGGCTGGACATCAGGAAGGGGTTCTTCACAGAGAGAGTGGTTGCAAACTGGAACAGGCTCCCCAGGGAAGTGGTCACTGCACCGAGCCTGACTGAATTTAAGAAGAGATTGGACTGTGCACTTAGTCACATGGTCTGAACTTGGGTAGACCTGTGCGGTGTCAAGAGTTGGACTTGATGATCCTTAAGGGTCCCTTCCAACTCAGGATATTCTATGATTCTATGATTCTATGATCCTTAAGGGTCCCTTCCAACTCAGGATATTCTATGCTTCTATGATTCTATGATTCTATGATACATTATAAATTATCAATATTCTCATTTCTTATTTTGTTTGGTTTTATTCCTTTTGTACCCTATTAAACTCTCTTTATCACAGTGCACTGGTTTGTTCTTATACTTTTTCTTATACTGTGGAGCCCAAAACTGCACTCAGTACTCAGTACATGGAATACCAAGAGAGACTGCCTGGCATTTTCTCTTCTCTGCAGAAGCTCTGTTGCTAACACTGTCCAGAAATCACCACTGTCACAGACAGTAGTAGCATTCCCTCCTCCCACAGTTTGTTCTTCCCCCCAAGACTTAGACACCACCCAGAAAAAGAAGAAGAATAATACTAATAAAGTAAATAAAATAAAATAAAATAAAATAAAATAAAATAAAATAAAATAAAATAAAATAAAATAAAATAATAAAATTAATTAAAATAGTCAAAAGCCGTCAGGAAGGCAGTGGTGCAGACTGTGGAGAGCCTGGGTTCAAATCCTTCTTCTGTGAGGCTCTGAACCTATATCCCACCACAATCTCTCTGCTAATGTATGGCAGGGAAAGGAGGAAGAAAGAACATATCTCCTGCACTTTCCATTTATTGTTGACTGACAATTCTGTAGAGTTATAAAGCCTCAATCAGTGAGATACAGGATTCTTCTCACACTGTCTCACTGTGCCCTAAGCGGAACAGCTCTCATTTAATAGATGCTTCACCACAAAATCATGAGTCATCTGCAGTTTTGAACTTTTCTGGGATCAAGTCCCTTCAGATGGTTGAGGAATCTGCTCCAGCACCTATGTAAACTGGTGCTCTACTAAGCTAGTGAGTGAACAAGAGAGAAATCCTCTGCTAGATGACTTGACAAATTGGGTCTGAAAATAGTGTTGAGGCAGAATAGTCCACGATTTTTGCCTTGGGTGCACAGAGGGATTGGGTGTTGTAGACTTCTTTTATTCTTCATTAAGATAAACATTTTCAAAAATGTGCTTGTTCAACCTTGCTCCCACTGTGTGCATGGGAGGGAGATAACTGAAAGTGGGGAGCGTTGCTTGGATCCTGCAAGTGGCTGAGGTCCAGTGGGGTTGGAGGCTTTCTTCCTCCTTTTGGAAATGCAAAGCAACCCTGCACCTCCCCTGCACTTGCAGGAGGATCGTGACAGCCCAAAGCACAGCGGCTTTGTAATTGCTGAATACACTTCGATCGGATTTACGTGGCAAGGGTTTGGTAGCAGGGGCCTGCAGGGATGGCGTCTGTGAGAACAATCCAGACAACAGCCAGCTCCAGATAGCTCCAAAAGGGCCCCGGCGCTTGCCAGAGCTGAGCCAATAAGCGATGTTGTTTGCACCTCTGGGAGAGCAGATGTAAGCAGGGGGAAATACTGCTGCACAACAGAAGCTGGAAGAGCAAGGAGTGAGAAGCAGCCCTGCAGCCCCCAAGGTGAGTGCAGCAGGAGGCAGGAGGTGCTCCAGGCTCACAGCAGCAGTTCCCCTGCGGGCTGTGCAGGGAGAGGCCCCTGGTGGAGCAGGCTGTCCCCCTGCACCCATGGGTCCCACATGGAGCAGATCTCCACGCTGCTGCCCCCCTGTGGGTGGAGGAGCCCCCGGTGGAGCAGGTGGCTGTGGCCTGGAGGAGGCTGCGGCCTGTGGAGAGCCCCCGCAGGAGCAGGCCCCGGGCCGCAGCTGCAGCCATGGAGAGGAGCCCCCGCAGGAGCAGGGGGGCTGGGGGGAGCTGCCGCCCAGCCGTGGGGGACCCGTGCTGGAGCAGTTTGCTCCTGGGGGATGGATGGATGGATGGATGGAGCCCGTGGGACGGAGCCGTGTGGGAGCAGTGCTTGAGGAGCTGCTGCCTGTGGGCAGCCCGTGTGGGATCAGCTGGGGAAGGACGGCATCCCATGGGAGGGACCCCACGGGGAGCAGGGGCAGGGAGGGACCCTGAGGGTCACTCTGCTGAGTCTGCTTTGCCCGTCACGATACTTGTTGAGCCATCGCCCTGTCCTTATCTCAGCCCTGGAGCCCTTTGCATCGTATTTTCTCCCCCTTTCCCTTGGAGGAGGGGGAGTGAGAGAGCGGCCGTGGTGGAACTCGGCTGCCCACCCGCTTTGAACCACCGCAGTTGCAAAGTCCTGGGAAAGATTTCTTTCAAGAAATTAAACAAGGTGTTTAACAAAGAAATGCAGAGTTTCCTTTTGAAGGCTTCCTGGAGAATTGGGCTTCTTTCCTATTCCCAGCTCAGAGGAAGGGAATTGTTGATTTCACCTTCTTTTTTCTGACATGGAAATCAAAGGTGAACTGCTCTACAAGGACGGGCAACGTCTCAGAATCAAGCTCTTTTGCTCTGTAGTCCTTTCTCAAGGAAAAGATTGATCACACACCTTCCACAGATGTAGGGGAGCAGAGAACAATTTGGGAACTACTCTAATTCAAGTCAGGTTGGGCATAGTGGTACTTCCCTAGCTGTTTCTGAGACAGACGCATTAGCAACAGAGAGTGTTGTGCCGTCACTGGGAGGCGCCTGCGGTGATGACTTCAGAAACAGAACTGAATTGTGTCACCACAGCACTTTGGCAACAGCTGCCTCTGTGCACGTTTAGCTGGGAGGCACAGAGAAGGGTGCTGGATGCGATGAAACCACGTGAGGATTTGTGGATCTCCCCTTGAGGTGCACAGAGAGGGACCATGCCCTTCTGTAAGTGTTTTGATGCTTGGCTGAGGAAAAAAATGTGGTTTTGTTGTGAATGCTTCATTGTAGTATTCTGTAGTTTGTGTCAAGTCCTTACAGAAGCCTCAGGGTTGGTACTTTGCTCAATGATGGAGCTGCACAGAGTGAGAACAGACCCAATGTACGGGTGAGGGCCTCTGCACGTTCTCTTCTTCCTACAGACGATCAACAAATAAGGGGAGACAGAGAAGAGTGTGCTGTGGTCCTCCCATAGACCGCAAGTACTAAAGCATAAACAAGAGGCTTAAGAGTCCCCCTGTCATGTTAAAATTCAGGCAGCAATGGACTTCCTCACACGGGCTGGCCTGTCGACTAGTGTCTCAGGCTGTGGCGTATGAAGATGCACTCCATCTGCTTTCAGGGTAGCAATGGCAGTGGGCAAGCTTCCTGACCTTAACATTTGTCATTTCATTTCTCACCTGAGTTTTGGTGGTTCTCCATGATTCATTCTTGGACTAGAAAAAAAAAAAAAAAGTGAATTTGGATCAAAATAAAAGGATAAAAGGATTTCCTTTCCATTAATTACATGTTCTTACCTTTGTAACAGATTTGGTTATTGACTTAGAAGGCAAATATCTGGCCAGACTGCAAGACTTGTGCTCGCAGCGTGGGACAGCTCTCGTAAAGGTGATTCAGGGCAGTTTCTGGAAAACAAGACATCAGATCTCCCAAACAGCTTTCTTTGTGCTAATGTAGGAAGGGTGAGTAAGTGTAAAGGTAAGAGCCCAGATACCGTAAGAAGCAGAAACTGTGAAGGAAACTTCCTTCTGGCTGATACAGCTCCATATCTAGTTGTCAAGTATGAAGAGAGCAGTGCTAAGTTTCTTGGGGAGAGGTAAAAAAGAAGAGACTGGGAGATTGTAAAAGGAAAAAGTGGGATTCCCTATTTCAGGAAATCCTAGGAACTGGAAATAGAGATTGGAAGAGTGCTTTAAGCCAAGACAGACATGTTTTAAAACTAAAACCTAGGAGTTGAATGAACCAAGAAATGAATCCCTTTTGATTATGCAGTTGCGTCCAGTGTTTCTCTGTAGAGAAACTATTTCTTTCTCCAGAAACTCATCTGAGCCTCTGTTCAGATGCTTTCAGTTAGAGATAGTTTAGATTTACAATGTTGGTTCTGAGTCCTTGATATTACATTTGACTATTCATAACCATCACAAAGGACAGATTATTTTTTACCATAATCCTTTAAGAAACTGTAGGGAAACCTGTCATTTCCAAGGGAAACAGAGAATAAATTGGGACCTCTCCCAGAAGCAAGGGAGCATCACATATCTGGCATGTCAGTGAGCAACAGACACATATTTTTTGTGGTCGAAGATAGACTGCTTAAGTAGCTTTGCATGCTATTTGAGCACAGTATCAGCCTACTAAATGTAGCACTGCTTATCAGAGAGGGAGTTTTGAGTGACCCCCATGCAAGTTGTATCAGTGTTCACCTGCTCATGACAGGCAGTGGTGCCATGGGCTCCCAGTGCCTCCCCACGATGTCCCAGCCTACCCCAAACCAGAGCCCCTACATCTCTTCCAGAAACTGCAGAAAGTTCTTTGTAAATTCCTGTGAAACTTTCTTCTTCTCTTGTGAACAAATCATTTTTAATTAATGTACAGTATCAAAAGCTGCAGGACTTCATAAATTAATGCAAATCTTGTGTTTGTACAGTAGTATGAGTAGGCATATTACAGAGAACCAGTCTGAAAAAAAAAAAAAAAAAAAAAAAGAAGAAGAATCTCATGGTTTGAGTTCAGTGCACAGATGTCTACTCAGTAATGGATTTCTGGCAATCAAATATTTTCTTTAATGTTATAAGACAGCTTGGTGGTATTTGATCATGATTACCCAAAGCATCCCACCGTGTTTTGGGGTGTAATTGGATGGAAAAGTATTCTACTAATTTATTCTATAAAGCAATTGTCCCATGAAGTAAATAGTTCTGTTTATGAGATGCAGCTCATTGTCAAGGTTTCATTTCATAAGTATTTGTGCAGTCTAGATCTTCTACCCTTAATACTTAACCCTGTATCTATTTTCTCTACCCTTGCTGGAAAAGTATGGGTGAATCTGGCTGCCAGAAGTACATAAAATCAACAGAGGAAGGTCAATTTCTCTGGCGATATGTCTAGAGAGGTCCAGTTAACCTGTGTTATAGAGATACTGCTTATACAGAACCAGAGATTCATTGAACCGCCTATGCACCTATAACAAAGTTAAAAGCCCCTCATTTGAATTGTTCTCCTGCTGCCTTCTTTTCTTTTCTTTTTTTTTTTTTTTTTTTAAAGGAAGCTGAGAAATAGCAGCTCAGACAAAACACACAAATCTGAACTACCTAAATTATGTCGTTGGGATACTGCTACTGAAAGCACATCCCAAAACACCAACTTGCGCTCAGGTCTTGGCTTTGGTCACTCCATGCAAATGTGCTGAATTTCCTCCACCCTCAAGGGGTGTAAAACCAAAGCCCCAGATCTACAAGTCAGGCTGTGCATCACCTCCCTGGCTAGGGCTGCTGAAAGCATCTGGACATGGGAGAGAGAGAAATGCACTCTCTTGCTGAAATTCAGAGAACATTGCTTGCCTGGAGCCTGTGAAGAACCTCCACATGTGTGTTCGGACTGACCACTGCTGGCACTGTTGGGCTGACCACTGCTGACGTTCTTGGACTGACCACTGTTGATATTGTTGCACTGACCTCTGCTGGAGTTGTTGCACTGCCCACTGCTGCCTAAGGACATTCTGAGAAGGGCCTATCCCTGGCCACGTACCTTCATGCCAGTGGTACATCATCTCATGATGTACCCCAAGAAGTCCCAGAAGGCTCAGCAGCTGTCCTGCTTTTGGGGAATGTGAGAGGTGCAGGTTAAGACTGCTGAGGACTGACCAGTGTTTGGGCAAAGGCTCTCACCTGGTTGACTGAGTGCAGTAGGTGACTCCATCTTCAGTTTGGTCAGGGGTAAGGACAGGGACAGGTCCTTTGCTATTTGCAGCTGGAGCCAGGCTGAGATCCTACCTCCACCTCAGATGGCTAGTGGTTGTACCTGGAGCCTTGTTCCTCTAAATAGATGCTGGTAGAAAATTGTGACATGTCAAGAGAACAATGAGTGGAGGAACTATCGTGTCTGTTTTCTGCTTCAGAAACATTTCTCCCTGTTTTCCATGGAAAACTCTGATCCTGCCTTATGCAGAGAGCAGAAGCATGCCTGGCTTTTTGTTCCATTTCTATGCAAGTTTCCAGAGTCAGAAGGACAAACCCAAAAAGAAAATCTGACAACTTCTCTGTATTAGAACAAGAAACAGAGGGCAGAGAGGGCAGAGTCAAGCTATGGATGCCTCTCGAATGCTACAGAAACCTGATTCAGACCAGAGGAAGCACACAGCACCTTACAGGATCAAGATCACCACAAAGGTGAGATGCTACAGCCAAGACATCAGCCTGGTTTAGCTTCTCCTTTAGAAGTCTGTGAGGAGAAGGAAATAAAGTATTTGTATAAGTGCAGGTGGAAAGGGACCTCTGGAAGTCTTCAGTCCACGCTGACTCGCAGAGCAGGGCAATCTCCAATATCTGATCAGATCAGCTGTGGCTTTGTCTAGCTGATCCCAAACACCTATGAGGACAGACTATTCCTCCCAGAGTGAGCTGTTTCAAGTCTGTGCTACACTGAAGATTTTCTATATTAAAAAGAGACAAGACACAGGGGAGAAATATTGGTGCACAGAGGCTTTCCAAATGCTGATTAAATCAGTAGATGAAATAATTTGCCAGATCCTGCTGTTGCTTATCTGTTGCCAGATGTTCCCCATAGCTGTGAAACTGGAAGCTCATCTGCTACTCTTCCAGCATGCCCTAGTCAAACCTTACCCAAGCCTTCAGTATATGCAGTTCATCTGGTGTTTGGTGCTGCACAAATCTAGCATTGAGGGCATATCAGTTTTCTCATCTGCAGTTCTCCATCAGAGAAAATGCAGCAAGTGATGGCTTCCTAATCACAGCCTGAGACAAAGGGACTCATTAAGTATTAGAAGTCCCAGATTTAATTATTCTGATTTCTCTGCACCGTTTTTTATTCTTCATAATATTGTCATTTATATTTATGAGATTACGGAGAGATTTAATGTGTTATAAACTTTCTAAATCCCCCGAGTAAAAAAAAAAAAAAAAAAGCTTTTAAACAAAAGCCAAGTTGAGAGGTTGAGAGGAGGCAGGAAAGAAGAGTGAGTACTGTTGAGCAGGGACATGTGGAAAAGCAAAATAATTCAATCTTTATTGCAATTTGGGAATATATTTCAGTGAACCTTGTCCATACACGGGATGGGGTCAGCCTATAGGAAGCCAATAGTTCCTCAGGAACTTATTCTGACTGTTCAAAGAGGGCCTGTACATAAGGACTAGTGTTTGGGTTTCCACACAGGGATCAGTGCAGCTGGCAGCTCCCCCACGGAACAGCCTTTTCCCACCATTGGTACTGGCTCTGCTTTGCACCTTGTGGTGGATGGTGGGGCACCATGGTCATTCTTCACCTCTGTGACTTCCCGCACCCAGCAGAGCAGGTCAGCCTGCAGTGACCCACCAAGGGACCTCGTTACATGGCTTTACCCCAGGCCCACCATGGAGAGAAGATATTCAAGGGGATCCACTTGTCTCCATACCCGTTACAGCTCTGCTGTTGGGAGGTTTAGAGGGGGAACAGTGTTTCAACACAGCAGGACACCCCTGACTTACAACTAGAGGACATGGTTCTCTTGGAGAGACTGGGTTTGTCCATGCAAGTTAAACTGCTGGAATTAGTCCCAGCTGCAGAGCAATCTCTCTTGGAAGTAATACTTGGAAAGCCTCAGGTGGTAGCCTCCTGATGTGGCAGCTATTTTTTCAGAGAAACAATGTGCATTCTTACCAACTGCATGATATACAGATTTCACCCCCTGTCTCATTTGCCTTCACAAACTCTTGGACGACTTCTTTACCAGAGCTCTCTGCAAAGAAGACTTCCCAGGTCTGCCATGTGCTGCTTCGCTTCTGCCCCTAAATCTGCCCAGGGATTTGGAACAGAACTATGCTAGCCTAGCAGATGATCGGACACTTTGGGATGGGATAGATGACACATAACTTTTTTTTTTTTTTACTCAAAGTACAGGAACATTTAGGTCCCAGGCTTGATTTTCCCATCTGTAGTTATTCAGGATATCCTACAAAACCATCCAAAGTGTGGCTTTGACCAAAAACATCTCCTGAAATCACAATGCTGGAGATCAAAAGTCATGAGTCAAATCAGCATGAGATTGCCCACCTTCTCTGGGCTGTGTCACAGCACAGCAGCCATGCCTGGGGAGTACAAGGCAGAGGCAGCCCTCCATGCCTTCTGGCAGCTCGAGGACTTGGAACACAGCCATACGAAGGGAGCCAGGGCGCTCTCATTCCCAGGGTAGACTGAGTTGCTTTGAAGACAGGTACTAGACCCGGTGGAAATCCCAGCACTCGCAGAAGTTTTCATGTTGCATCTGTGTCCTGTGGGCATTGATCTTGTTCATCCTTTGCCTTCTGCTGGGGACAGCAGCACTCCTCCCTGCACCTGCTAGCTGCTCAGCCAGCACTCCTTAGTCTGGGCTGAATCAGCCCCTTTATGGCTGTGGCAATATTACGGGCATCTCTACCCGTGCTGCTTCTGGCCTGGCTCTTCTGTCTCCTGCAATGCCTGAAGACTGCAGATCTGTGCTGCCTTGTAAAAATTGCCCAGTTTCTGGCTCAAAGCTTGTGGCAAATAGTACCAACAGTAGCCCTGTTTGAAAGCATGGATCCAGATGGGAGGCAAATGTCCTTTCCAGAGCAGAACTGTGCTTTCTAAACACTGGTGCAGCAACTGCAACCACTTTGTCCACTGCTGAGCCCTCTCACAGAGGCGTCTGTACCAGCTTTTCTCCCTAGCCTTGTTTAATTATTCTCCTTACCTTGAAATAACCACAATATTTGCAGAAATAAAAAGAAAAAAAAAAAAAAAAAAGCCTTGCTGATGAAGGTCCGAAAGGAAACACAGAAGAGTGATGCAGAGAAAGCCACTGCTGGGTCCCTTCTTCAAGGGATGTTTAAGGGAGCAATGAGTCTCCATGTGGCCAGGGAACATTCTCCTGTCTCCATCCACACATGAAAAATCCTACTAGCACCTGTAGTACTTTCATATGACATGTGACTTTGCCGAACTGACAGATAGATTTTGCACACACTCAGAGGTGATTTTCAGCCAAAAAAAAAAAAAAAAAAAGTTAAGATGCAAGAGCAAGAAAACTGTGTCAATGGTGTTTGGCTGTGGCCCAAGCCCAGTAACACAGCAGGCATGGGAGCTCCCTTGGATGTTTTTGCTTGACGAACTCCCACTTGAAATGGCTGATGAATTTCAATATTTGGACAGATGGCTGGATTCCCAAATCTGATTCTAAAATACACATTGAATCTCCTCAGAGACTGCAATATCCTCCTTTGCAGGTTGTTATTTGCTTGGAAAAGATATTCTTCCTTTCTTGTTTTGGTGACTATAGTTGGTATCTTCTTCCCACTAGTAACTTCACTAGATCTGCGATCATGTTCTTGCTCAGCGTCTCTCCCCATGATGTTTGGAAGTGTTGTGCTAAGGTTTATTGTGTTTACAATAGATAGATTCCT
The DNA here is from genome assembly GCF_047663525.1 of Anas platyrhynchos. Taxonomy (NCBI): domain Eukaryota; kingdom Metazoa; phylum Chordata; class Aves; order Anseriformes; family Anatidae; genus Anas; species Anas platyrhynchos. The sequence continues at coordinate 15,808,422 of NC_092605.1, read as the reverse complement.
TCTGCAGTCAAGAAGGGCTCTGGTATTACCAAGGAACAAAGACTTGCCTCCATCTGCAAAGATAGGATGAAAATCATAGAATCACATTATAGTTGGGATGATAAAAGGGAAGTGAGAAAAACAAAACCAAAACATGATAATCTTAATTATAGTCATTTAGCCTTCCTCCAAATCAGTGTCATTCTTCTGAAAATCTTCTGGCATGGTCTAGCCTCTGCTGTACCCTTGCTAAAAGCAAGGCACCCACAGTGGAGAAGACATTCACAGTGGCCTGGGTGAGAGCATAGTGTGGGTCAGAAGAAGAGTCAGCATTAAAAGAGAAATTACTGACATCCAGAAGTCCTCATCTGGCCACTAAGGGAAAAAGGGAAAAAAAAAAAAAAAAAAAGGAGGAGAAGGAAGTTTGTGACACCAAGTTTAGATCTAACTTAGGGTCAGGAGAGACCTCCATGCTGGTCAAGGGTCCATCTTCACTGTCCAGGTGCTACCAGTCCAGAAAAGACTTCTGTCAATAATCAGGCTAACACTATTTCTGGTTACTTCAGAGAGAAAACAAGGATGCTGAAGTCTCCTTGGTGGTTGGCAACAGTAAAACATCTGCAAAGCCCAGATGGAGGAAGAAAAGGAGAGGATCTCCTGGAAAAGCAGGAAGTCTTCTTAAGTTCGTGCATCACAAAAGGGGCTGGCTCCAAGTGATGAGTCCAGCAGAGGTGACCATGCTCTCCTGATGGGGCTTGACATGGCATAGCCCTGGATCCTACCATGGATGTCAGTGCCACGGTGTCACACATCCCTTGGGACATTGCCAGCATGGAGTATGAGCATTCAAGGCCATAGGCACTGCTCCTTTCTCACAATTTCTGCTTGAGGTGGCAGGCTCCTCACTCAGCTGGGCTGTTCTTGCTTTAGACTTGTCCACGGTTGTGCAAATAGAACTTTTTTTTTTTTTTTTCCCAGCAACCAGACCAGGTTGTTTTACTGACAGTGATTTATGAAAGGCTCTCTTCTTTGAGGATATGGTGTTAATTAATTGCTTCTGGAGTACTTGGATAAAAAGAATATTTACTTACACAGTACTCACAAACTAAATATTTTGTGCTTTTCACAAACATTTCTAATATGTGTCCACAGAACAATAGATCAGCCAAATGAAGCAGCTGCAGAAGAGACAGATCATACATACTTCTGAAGTAGTCAATTATTTAAATTAATTAATGAGTAATGACTATGCATGCATTTTGCATATAATTTGACTATTACAATGCCAGAGCATTCAGCTGGAGCCGTAGCAGTCTGTTACTACGCCTTCAGCAGAGACAGACTTCACAGCAATCACAGGGGGTGCTGCTTTACAGAAACTTCAAGGTCTCCCTCCTGGTGCTGCTGCCTGCCAGGAGGCCTTGAGAAACCGAAACTGCATCTCTGTGGATTAGCAGAGTCTCCTGTTTAAACTGGTTCCAAGGAAGAAAAATATGTGTAGGTATCTAACAGAGTAGGTAGGCATCTATTGAGATTCATTCTGTAAAAGGCTAGGCACCTAAAGCTAGATTCTTATCTGTATTCAGGTGCCTTCCTCCCACAAAATTGCTAGGGATTATGTGCTTTTAAAATTCCTACTGGGTGCTTATTTGCATCCATATGTGCCCAACTACATTTCAGAAACTAATCCTGGCAGCCAAGCCTGAATGAATCCGGGGGGAATCCCCTCCCTGCTTTGGGCTCGCTCTGCAGTGCGGGGCATGTTCACATACCCTGCAACAAACACTCTGCTACCCATCGCTCATCTGCCCAGCCTTCCAGAGGTCCGTTGTTGTCTGTGTAGGACCCTTTCCTGCTAACAACCACCAATGCCCATTTTTTTGTGTCCTTTCACCCTTTTTTCTGGAAATTTTCATGAGCTGCACAGCTGTAATAAAATTTGTATGGAAAACTCTCATGTCACCTAAATAACGTAAATAGTGGTTGACATACGAAGACCCATTTTAATGAAACTGTGCCCGGGGTGGTGGGGGAGTCTAGTATATATATAGATTTATTTATTTATTCATTTATTCATTTATTTGTATATAAATGTAAGTTACATGTATAGACATTAATATATAGAGTCATTTTTAATAAAACAAATGCTAAAAGTGGAGAAACAGTACTCTACAGTTTGTTTAAAATAATAATAATAATAATTTAATTTATCTTGTATACAGACCATGCTGACAGCAGTCAAAATACAAAGGACATATTGCATGGAGCTATGCAATAACCCTGTTGGCTTTGTTTTGCATTACATCGTTGAGATCTTGTTTTTTTTTTTTTTTTGTTTTTGTTTTTGTTTGTTTGTTTGTTTGTTTTTGTTTTGTTTTGTTTTGTTTTGGCATGTAATTGGGTTAGGAATTTGGAAGATCTGATGCTGCAGCACACTCTCCCTGTGTATTTACAGTGGTGGATTTCTTAGGTCCCTGTATACCTCCCCCATAATAGTGGGAGGACACCTAATGACTAACACTTCAACCGTTCAGAACTGCTACTCTCAGAGGTAACCATGGTCTGAGTGTTTTAGACTAAACACCCCAAGGATTCTTTCCAGTCCTGACTTTGGTGCGAGATAGCTAGTACAGCCATACAGCCAAACTCTGCAAAAAGGTAGCTGTTTCCCCAGAACTCCATGAAAATGGTCCCTGGTCCACGCTAACCCCCGAGGCATTCTGGTTAGTACAGCTCTAAACTGTGCCATGAAGCATGCTTCTGATCAGACACTTTGGGCTGCCATGCCCCCCTGACTTTGCTGAGCTTCTTAGTCTGGATGTAGACCCAGGCTCCCCAAGGCAGGCTGCTGTTATCAGCTTTCAGTGTACTGAAGCCCATCAAGCAGCCCAACTGAGACAGAGAGATGCAGGGAGACTGCTTAAGCCTTATCTTTGCTAAATATCATTCTGGTTTAAAATGTTTAAGAAGCAGAACTGTACCTGAAGGAAATCTCCAGAAAGATTTGCAAAGGGCTAGGGAGCAGCGAGACCAGACAAAAGCTGTTTCTTGTAAGCCTGTAAGCCCTGCCTTGACATTTAGTGTCATTCAAGAGGAAACCATGGAGCTGAACGCCAAGGGCTCCTCAATTATTTTGCAGAGTCTGAGTGGGAGGGTGGCATAACCTTCCAGACCCTCAATAATAACTTCTGTCCCCTGCAGGCAGGGAGGAGTTTTATAAATGATGCAGGTGTCATGGAGACATGATAGTGTCAGAGGAATTAAATCAACTGGAAAAGCATACTGAAAGTGTCTTCCTGGACTGAAGTGGGGCATTAGCCCTTCTGAGTCCTGAGCCAAGGATGGCAAGCACAAATATAAGGGTGCCAACAAATTGGCCATGCTCCTGGGGCTACAGAACCCCCCAAAGAAGCCCTTTGTCCCCATACCCTCTATACAGAGAACCTGGTGACCTGCCATGAAGGCTCAGAGGACTGAGTGGCCTGTTTTTTTCTCCATCCTGGTTGTTGGCTGAGCATCACATGTCCCTTGGTTGCTCCACAACCTGGTCTCAGCTCTCTGCAATGACTCTGGGGATTTGTCTGTCTGTTCATTACAAGAAGTTGAGCCTTGGGGCAATCTTGGGCAAAATCCTCTCTTTCACTGTGAAGAAAGGACCTTCTTTAGTGTGGAGAGGTGTAGATGGAGCCACTGCCAAAAAAAGCAGCTATACTGGAGATGCTCAGCTCCTGAGATTCATCTCTACAAGAGCAAGAGCACCAGCAGAGCAGCAGGTACAAAGGCCTTCCTGGTGGGCAGATGCCTATGTCAAGTGTCCATGAAGAGCTGGGGACACCAAGGTGAGTGAGAAGCCAAAGGGCTAATGGATGGCCTCCAGACTGCCATTATTTATCATAGAATAGAATGACTCGGGTTGGAAGGGACTTCAAAGGTCATCCAGTTCCAGCCTTCTGTCACGTTCAGGGCCACCACCCACTAGATCAGGTTGCCCAGGGCCTCATCTAACCTGGCCTTGAACACCTCCAGGGATGTGGCATCCACAACCCCTGGGCAACCTGTTCCAGTGCCTCACCACTGAATTTCCCCTCTTGCTTGTTTCCCAAGCTGTGTGCATTGGTGTAGAGGCACTTCAGTTGGGCAATCCGTCATATCATGTTTCCAGAACAGTTCCTGATTACATTGGGACCGTTCACAGGTATTTCCCTGTTGCTGCTTAGAGTGATAGTGTTCTCAGATATGCTTTCTTCACTCAGAGAATTAGAACAAAACCAAGAACCCACCAGGTATGTCTCAGTGGCTGGACACAGGGGATTACAAGAAATCAAAGCTGATAGAAGTGGAAAAGGCTAAAGATTTGGAAGACTAATTCTGTATAGCCTGTAGGCAACCATGTTTATGTGGCAAGGAAGAAGCACTGCCTTCTCAAGAGATCACCTCACAAGATACTAAAAGGTTAAATTTTGAAGTGTAAGCCTATGATAAATAAAATACAACTGAAACTTGATGACTGCACAAAGAGCTATGGGTTAGCATAGCTTGGAGTGAAATGCGAGTCTGTGGGAGTGTGGGGAGAATGTTATGCACAGTATGCTTGGCAAATACTTTGGATTGTGGAAGCAGTTAGAAAAGGCTTATGGAGAGTCTTAAAGACTCAGTAAATTTCTCCCAGCTGGACATGCATGGGACACTGAATTCAGGAGCATTCAGGACCGTACGTATTGGTATGGTTTCAAGGCTGAAAGCAAGATGTAGCCCTGCTAACAGTTGGCACAAGTGTTAACTCTGAAGGTGCATTTCTATGAGGAAGAGCCTTTGAGACTGACAGCCCAGCTGGCCTAGGCCACAGGAGTGGTGCTAACGTAATCCCTTTCCTAGGCAGTCATGCCAGTATCAGCTCAGGGGCATGTTGCAGCAGAAGCAGTCAGCTGGCATGCACATTTCATCCTGTCCCAAAGCAGGGTAGCACGTGCTGGCACCCCCACCGCAGTGCTTCACAGTCACATCTTCAGCAGCATCCTCTGCCACATCCCCACCACATCGCCATCGATGGCCTTGAGCAAAAAGCAGTGTGACAGGGCAAAGTGTGTGGGCAGAGCTCTGGGGTCTGGTTCCTAATGGGATCTCCTCATGGGCACTGCAGTGTGCTGGTGGGATTGGTACCCCTTGAAGGGGCAGCTCTAGTAAGATGGAACATCTGCTTTCATAAGGAAACCCACATTGTAAATACTTTTAAGCTCATTTTACTTTGCTTACAGGATGAACCAAGAGCTGAAACACTGTCTGCAACCCTAACTCTGTGAAGGAGAAGTAACTCATTAGAGGAGATTACAACAGGTGAATTTTAAGGTAATTCATTAAAGTAAGATCATTTTTTCTTTGCTGCTTGCACCTCTACAAACCTCCACTGCAGATCACTGTGTTTCTCCTGCAGAGCTGCATGGTATTGCCAACATCACAGAGGAGCTCCGTCCCTTTCAAACTGCTCAGGGAGGAGATGTTTTTAGTGATTGCTTCTTCTTCTTTATTTTGTTTTCCTTTGTTTTCCCCACAGATGAATGACAAGACAGCCCAGCCTCCGCAACTTGAAAGAATTTTTTTGTCTTTCTTATTTTTTGCATTCAGAAATAATGAGTGTCACATGGCTGGAGAAACAGCGAGTGTGAAGGGCAGCAGAGGACAGTCCAGAGATGTAGGCAAAAAAGATATGTGGCTGAAGTAGAGATCCACAGATACTGTGAAGTGAAAGATCTCCTTGAAAAGTTCTTTGCCATACGGGAAAGTTCTCTTTCAATTTGCTGGAAAGAAGGGAAGATCTAGAAGGAAACACAGAGAGAAAACAGAGATCAAAGTCCAGAAAGTACATCGTTCCATCTGTCATGTGCGTGAAAACGGGAAGGACTGAGCTGGTGCTTCAGGAGCTGGGGTTTCAGGACATCCTCTTGAACAAGTCACCAAACCCCTCAGCCCTGGGGAGTGGGAAGACCTGTGATGTGCACACACCCAGCCATGAGATGACAGCAGGGTTGGTGGCATGGTGTGAGGGGATGTATCATTTATATTAGCAGCATGCCACCCTGAGCACTACTGATAGGTTATGAGCATGATGGGGTCTTCTAGCTGCAAAATGGCATTTGGTTGGAACCATGAGCCACAGGGTGAGTTTGACCTCGTGGTACTCAGTGTGAAACCTGTTGTTTTGGAGCATCACTTGCAGAGTATTGCTGAGCTTAGGAGTAAGAAGAACTGTGGCCTGATTAAACTCAAGGCACTTGGGACACTTTCACGTGCCAGGAGCTCTCTAAGAATCACTCCTGTGTGATTCTGAGTGATTGCAAGAGGTGCTTGGAAGCACTGCAGCAGAAAAGGAAGTAATACAGTGTACCAGGTCTGGCTGGAATGTTAACTTTCCCGGCAGCAGCCCATACAGTGCTGTACTCTGCACTTGTAGCTGGAACAGCAGTGTTATCACACCAGGGTTGTGTCTACTGCTGAGCAGTGCTGGCACAGCATTGGGCCTCTCTCTAACCCTCCTAGGGGGTGGGCAAAAAGTGAGGAGAGAAACATCACTAGGGCAGCTGATCTAAACCAATCAAAGGGATATTCCATACCATGTGATGTCACACTCAGCAATAAAAGGTGGAAACAGGAAGAGGAGGGGAGGGGTGGGCTCTTGTTGTGAAAACATCGTTCCTCCTCCCAAACACTGGCTATGTGCATCTAGGCCCTGCTTCAAGGACATGGTCAATCATCGCTCATTTGTGGGAAGTAGAGAGTAATTTCTTTCCTCTGCACTTCCACATAGCCTTCATTTGTTTTATTTGTTTGTTTTCCTCCTTTTTTTTTTTATTTTCCCTTTCCCCCTCCCTTTTCCCCTTCCCCTTTTTATTTCCCTTTAGTTAAATTGTTTAGTTTATAATAATCTTTATTTATTTATTATTATTATTTCCCTTTAATTAAATTATCCTTATCTCAACCTGTGAATTGTTCTTTGCTTTACTTCTTCCCCTCGTCATCTAAAGAGGGGGAGTGAGAGAGCGATTGTGGGGTTTAGCTGCCCAACACAGTAAAACCACCACATACAGGAAGGGAGTTTTCAGTCCCTGATGACTGAAGGAACCCACGGAGACACGGACTCTCTAAGGCAAGATCATTTCACTTCATTCCCACTACTCTAAGAGTCCTGCCCAAGGAACTGCCAACTTGACCAACAGGAAGAAGAAAAAATCAACCTCTGTACTCATTTTGCTGGAGCCTGTGTCATCTCCTGCTTGCTTCCCACAGCAAAATAGGGAACAGTTGCCAAGTGGACTTGCTGGGGTTGGTCCAAGCTGTCACTGTGCAGTTTGCAAGGGGAGCTGAAAAAATGCAGTTGTCTGCAAGCCAGGAAACTTTCAGCTCTTTTATGATCTTCTTGAAGGTTTGGAGCTTTGTGCTAGTTGAGGAATGCAGGTGCTATAGCAATTAGGAGTCAACACATTTTCATGAAGCCATTGAACATCGCAATTATACTGCGTTGACAAAGGCTATATTCACGACCACATCTGTTATTTTGACTTACAGGAGCTCTTTTGTAAGCCTAGATATGTATTACTCTTGGCTAGCTCCTCTGGGAAATCTGCTCGTCTCACTACCAGCCTTATGATTGCCCAATTACTTTTATTCCCACCTTTGCCCTATCCCATCCTATTGATTTATCCCCTGCTTTAAGGGTGGTTTTATCCAGTCCCCCAAAGTGAAATAGGCTGCCAGTGCTGTTAGCAATTTGTCAAAGACTAAAGGTTCTTGGATCATGGGAAGAAGATCAATCCTGCAGAAAAAGAGTCTGGAACAGGTCTTAAGCCCCAGCTTGGAGAGCACTGTTAAGGAGAGCACCATGCAACAAGGCTCCTTCATGCACGAGGTTCTGTAAGCACCAGACCCCACTGACAGCAAAGCCAACAGGGGTATGTGTCAGACCTGCTGGTCACCAAGACAGCCTGTCCCACTGACTCCCAGACAGGCAACCCAGGTTCCAGCACTGCCTTGCAAATGAGGGAGATCCAGGAAGGGCTGCAAAGGGACATCAGCCACTGTTCTGTTCACTCCTACAGTTCACTGCTCTTTGAGTCAGGCTTGACCTGTTGGATGAGAATAGGAGTAGTTATCTGAGTAAGAGGAGTGAGGAATATGCTTCAGTGAGGTTTCTTAATAACCTCAAGCTCTACATTGGCTTTCTGAATTTTCTGGCAAGTGACAGTTGGGATGATAAAGGAGCAGTGCCACTTAAAACACAATTTTTTATTGCTCCACGGAATAATGCAAATGATGAAAGAAATCATGAGACTAAATTCTGTCAAAGATGTCTGTTTCTTTCCTACCCATCATTGCAACAGCGTGAGTCTTCAAGAGGCATCTCTTGCCCAGATAAGAGTCAGCAGTGCTACCACCCACCTTATATGGGATGACTCCAGTGAACTGAGGGCAGAGGATTGGTGGATGATAGAAAAAAAATATGAAAAATGGATATTGAGTACCCATCTAAACACAATCACAGCATGGACAAAAGCAAAATAAATTTATTCATATTCCCATCCTCTCCTGGGCTGCAAGTGCTTATATCTGAGACCATTTTTGTGCTTTTCATGGAGATCTGGTCTGTCATTTTGCAGAAATATTAGGTACTCACTTCATCATCTTTGTGGCAAAATGTTCTTGTGTTGTCTTTGTTCTCCTCTTCTTTTTTTTCTTTTTTTTTTTTTTTTTTTCCTCATTTATTTCCTCACTAATTGCTTTCTTTCCTTTCCCCTCCAAGCAGAGCTGGCTGGTATGAATGCTGAGCTAGTTCATCTGGGTGTGGAAGAGTGATCTTCCAGACTTCTCCTAGCAGCAGACATGTTGTCCTTGCTTGCTTTAGCGATCTTTCCCGGATTCTTGGCTGGTTCTGTGGACTGACTCTGGGATGGGATTTCCCTAAGCAGATGTCACAGAGCTGCACCACTTGGAGGCATGAGAGTGCAACCATAGAACCATGGGTTACAAGTTGTTCTTTATACTATGCAGACCTCAAATGCGGCTCAGTTTTCAATTAGATTAAGCATCTTCTTGCCTGTAAGCCTTGGAGTCTGAGAGTTCCTGTAGTTTCCCTTCTCATGCATTGTTATAAGAGGCCTGAAAGCCTGAAAAAGGGACCCAAACACCAAACAGCACTGTTGGACTCCTTTGAACTTTCAAGTCATGTGATACCCATAGCTCCAGCATTATCAAGGAATTTAGGCAGGTTTCAATGGCACCAAGAAGAGTAGCCAGCATTGCCTTCTCTGCTAGCAGTGTGCCCTGACACACTCATTTATGGCTTTATAGAAAGCCATAAAATGTTCTTCTTTTCACCCCAGGAAACTAGTAGGGCTTAGAGGACAGGGAGGTGGGTCCATGGAGCTGATCAGGTCCATTTCTCCAGGTGTTTTGAAGAAAAGTTATGCACTTTGATTTCCTTCAACGATCATCACAGTAGAGATAATCTGTCATCAGGCTGATGTAGTTTGGTTCAATACCATCAGTGGAAGGCCCAGAAAGGAGTACAAACTCACATCAGAAATTACTGTTTCCCTTGTCTCATTGCTGCCTTGCACCAGCTGCCTTTCTGGGGCTGATCTGATAACTTTCACCATATCCTGCATCACCTAGGCTGTTTGGCTCTGACACAGAGCTGTCCCAGAGTCACCCCAGCAGACATCAGACCTTGGTTTGCCTCTTGGAGTTACTGAGAGCACTCTGAAGTTAAAATACATGAAGGATGCAATTGTCCATCGTTTTCTATCCCAACAGAGCACAGCTACATCCAGACAGGGAAAAGATAAATGTGGGAACTGTGTTGGAAGCACCCTATAGAAACAGATCCAAATGGTTCATCAGGAAGTGACTCCCACAGGGGCCTTCATAAGATGGGACCCATGGGGACATCCCTGTCAGCGCTGACCTGCAGAGGGACTGTGCGAGGAGGGTAGCACAGGAGTGCAAAGGTGGGGTTGAAAGAACATCTGCTCCACCACACAGGCTGTGGTGCTGGTGCCCTCACAAACGCAGCACAATGCATCAGGGCAGCAGCAGTGCAAAGGTGCAGAGCCTGTTGAACAGGGGTAACCAAACTCAGGCAGTTACTGAAAGGCTCCCCAAATCCATATGTTGGACCCTGACCTGTCAGGAAGCAACAGCTAGAAATAAATCCCATGTGCAAATCTGTGTTATGGTAGTAGTAGAGGTGCTGTTTGTGCTGGGTTTGGGTCACCTATTTAGGGGTAAAGAGCTGTATTCTGCGCTGAGTATCCCCTGCTGCTTTTCACTATATGGTTGCATAGACTGAGGCCTTATCATCTAAGACCTGTCTTAAACCTAGTTTTCATACAGTGTGGCTTCTGCTGTGTCATTTATTAAAATGTTGGTCCAACCTCTACAGGGGAAGAATTCAGGAGGAATGAGACAATCTGGAAAAGCTCCCTTTTAGAAGTTGCTAAAGGCACCGTCAGATCTGGGTTTGGTATTTTTAGTGTTTCTCCTGGTGGGTGGGGTTGAGTGGTGGGAAACAAAAAAGCTGCTCTTCAGGATAATAGGTAGGGCAAATGCATCTTTTCCTTGTACCCCTTGCCAGGTTTGCTGGATGAATGCAGTGCAAGTACGTATTTTTAGGTGAGAGGGCTTATCAGCTCTAGAAAAATATTACCCAAGCTGATGTTCAAATGAAGATTAAAGCATGAAACCTAGCCAGAAAGGTATCACACACACAATTCTTCCTTGCAAAGCACTGGTTATCTTTCTTAGTGCCCACGGTCTCTTCTGAGAACCATCATCCAAAGTTATACCAGTTAGTCCAGTTGGCACTAGTAACGTTTTTAGGAATACGTGAGATGAAGAATCCTGAAGGTAAACAGTTAAAATATTGCCAGACCATGTCCTTAACCTACCAAGATTTTCTAAAGTAGATAGAAAAATAGATGTTTCTTTATGCTCCTTTTATCTATTACCTAAAAGACCCATGACGAACAGTGTAGTCCTTGATGTTGCATTGATTTAAAGCTTGTGGGACCACAGAAAATGCTTTGGGATATATCAGTTAATTAATAGTGAGTTTTGGAAAGACATTTCTTCTCTGCAAAAGAATGGATGCTGGACAGAAATTAAAAGAATTTGTGAAGACCCCAAGGCAGAATCCAATGAGTGATGGATCTGGTTTATGTATTCTTTGCAGAGGACCAGTTCCCTTGTCACTATTCCCGTAATGCTCTGTTAACTCAAATTCAGCTTTATACTTCATGCATAAGCTCTAAAGGAATTAGTTCGTGAAGGAGAAAGACACTTTTGTTTATACACTACACTCATGTCTGAATGATTTTTCTCAGGTTTCTGCCAGTGGCATCAGCAGCCTTCGTCGACACAAATGCAAGGGACAGGACTGTGTGATGGGACTGCTGAGGTGCTCATTAGATCTTGTTTGTTTCTACCATAAAGATCAGATTTAATTTAGCTGTTAAGTTTCATCTCTCGGTCTCACCTCAATGACTGGGCAGGATGTGAAAACTTTCCCTAGTGCCAAGCAGTTTTCACAGCAGTTTCAGTTGGTATGTCAAGATCAAGCAGAAGGAAGTGGAAACAGAATCCAAACAGGACTACAGGAAACCAAGTGTGGGACTCCTCAAATTTATTTGTACATCAGTTGCTGATTCAAAGTTGGTCTTCAAGGTGAAGATAAAGGCAGATTGAATCAGCCCAAGGAAATTCGTTTAGTTTATCAACTAAAGCTATGCACTGCAAGCAGTTCTGTGAGAAGACCCTGATATACCAAGGTGCTGAGAGACTCCTGGAGAAAACTGACAGTCCATTCTCTGCTTGGGTTGCATAGACAGTCTCTTCACTAAAAACTGCCATCTAGTTTTCTATCATTGTGTCTGAGTCAGTTGTGACATAGGGTATGTCTGTGATTCCCTGGTTTCTGAGACATGTCTCAATGGGGCCATGGAATTCAGGGGGTGTAAAAAGGAACAGATATGGGCATTTTTCTCAGAGCAAGATCTATGAATTAGACAGGCAAAGGAAGAAGTAAGAGATGAAAGTGGGGAAACAAAGCATAGGAAGGGGTCAAAGGGAATGCAAAGGCCCTTAGAAGTAGAACTTAATGAAGGAATTGGACTTGATTATCTTTCTGGGTCCCTTCCAACTTGGGATAGTTTTTTGATTCTGTGATTGTATGATTAGAAATATCTCTCAAAGAACAAATGCATGATGGGAAAGCATTGCTACATAAGAAGCAGAGAAAGTAAGTGGTGGGTAAGAATCTGTCTTCCTCCTTGGAAGCTTTTGAGAAGGAATCCAAATCGTCCATAAAGAAGAAGATGAAGAAATGACAAGTGCAAGGAAGGAAGTGAAAGGGAGAGAGGAGGACTTGGGCAAGCACCCTGCCTGCAGATGGGCTGGTTGATGAACTGATGGTGTTTGTAACACTTTGCTGCAAAATACATGGACAGCTGAAGGAAGGCAACTATGTCTCTGCCTCCCAGCAAGATATGAGATTTCTACACCCAGAGGCTGATAGATGCCAAGAAGATGGAGTGAGTTCTTAGAGGAACCCCTGTTTGATGCAAAGATTGCTTGGATAGAAATGTCAACCATGGATAACAGAGGTCACTCACAAGGGCATCATTCACTAACTTTGCAGTCCCTTCACGCATAGCCAGGTGGGTCAGCTCAGTACAAGCTTACCCAGAACCAAGGAATGGACAGGCATGGGATGCAGGAGTTCTTGAAGTGCTATCAGGGGTCCCAGCTAGCTCCACCTGCTGCACCAGAGAAATATGGGGTGACCCCAGCCTCCAGTGTCACATCTTCCTGCCCCAGAAAGCTGTCTGGGACATGCTGGCCTTAAAGCCAGGTCCTGCCCTTGCCTTCTGAGTGCCCTTCACTCACCCCGTGGGGTCTGAACCAGGACCTCCCAGGACAAAGTGAATCCTGGTTTGGGGACCTGTGTGGGGAAGAATGCCAAGAATGTGCACGTCTCTGTCATATAGCCTTTGGTCCTGTGTCCTGAAAAGAGGGAACTAACAGACACTCCTACCTGGGCTAAAATTATCTGTCAAGCCATAAGTAAATCGTTCCAAGTAGGTTTTACCTTAACACCACCAACAGTCACAGCAATCCCATGACCTGCTCACACTTGTAATAGCTGTCTGGCTCAGAGGGACCTGCCCACCACATTCTGTGACATGTTTCGGGTAAGACAAAACAGCACACGAGTTTCTTCTCTGTTTTCATTCTGGTTTTCATAAATTTCACATTTCCAGCACTTTGTTCTAGACATATAGATTTACTTCTCTGGTGACAAAAATATTTTTCAATTTATAGAAATGCCAGTTCAATACATCTCTATAGAATATGATGAGACTGGAATTGAATTTCCTGCTTGTTCAGTTTTTTATTAGTGTTTCTTTATCAAGCAGTCTGGCAAAACTAAACACATTTACTTTATATATTCAGTGTCACCATATCTCCATTTACCTTCTGCCTTTGAAATTGAGAACAATAATGCTATTTAGTTCTTTCTGAAGTGGACCCAGACTTTCCGGGTGTGCTTGCCTGAATGTCAGGTGGGCAGATGGGCTCTGGGGTATGAATTCAACATCTTCACCTGCACTCAGAGGGAAGGAGGAAGGAATACGGCATACAGCACTGTAAGCTGGCATGAGTGATGCCAGAAACAGAGTTACCATTGGCAGGACAGGAGGCATCACAGCAAAAAGCTGGGCCATAGTAACCAGAGGGGATTTCTGATAGCACAGTTTTCAAACACCACGATCTGCAATGCTAGAGGTAAACGAAAGAGATGTCATGGAAGGACAAGTACTGTGCTTTGCTACTAGCACAGTTTTCTTTGGTCATCTTAGAGGCAATATGCATAGCAGAACCAAGAGAAGGAGGTGGCAGTGGGAGGAACAAGAACACTTTTGTGATGCCAGGTCCCAGAGCAGACTGGCAGCTGGGAAGACCAGCAGAGTGGGGACAAGTCACCTCAGGGAGGACAGTCTCCAGGATTATTTCTCATCTTCCTGTTTGTTTGCTTGTTTTGCTTGTCCCTGCTATCACACCCTGGTTCATGCATTCACTGGAGCTGGGCTGTCATGACTGGCTGTGTGGGGGCAGCTGTGAGGAGCCACCGACCTGCGAGAGGTGAAAGTGAAACTCAGCGACTGGGGTGTTGGGGTGTGATGTGCACCTTGCCAGACCCTAGAGGGGAAGGCTGCCATTGAGATGATAAAGGAAGACATATGAAATAGTTCTTCAGGCTCGTCTGGCTTTTTACATCACAAGAGCAAGTGTCTCTTGCAGCACTGGGGTTCCTCAGTCACCCTAATGAAAGCAAAATGTTGAAGTGTTGACAGTTGCTTTTGATTTATTTCATTCTTTTTTTCTTTTTTTTTTTTCTCATCTGTTTTTTCTTGTCTGGTAAGCAGAGCAGGGAGCATTAAACAGACATCCCTGGCACTGCAAGTATGGAGCAGAAGACTCCTTACAGCTGGTTTACACACCTACTTCTCAATACCTCTCAAGGCTTCCTTGTGCAGTGATGTTTGTGTGTCTAACTGGAGCCACCTAGCACAGAGCAAGGCTGTTCACCCAAAAGCAGGTTGCATGGGTTTAGACTGACACACTTTCTGCTGGACTGTGATTAAAAGCCTGTCCTGCAAGAACTAAAGAGTGTGTGTGTGCACGTGTGTGTTCTGTATGGAGCAGCATGGCAGGTTCTCACCCATGGAGGAACAACCAGAGTATGGACCTGTTCTTATGGGGAAGGAGTCCTTGTCCCCAGCCCTACCTACCTGTTCTCTTGTATTCCCAACAAGCTGGCCCAGGACTGGAAGTGCCAGGAAGCCTTGGCTTCTGTCTCACTGTCAGGTGCCCTTTATAACAAGTTCAAGACGTATGGGATGCAGCTGGAGAGCTGAGTGCCAACCCAACCACTTCATCCCTCAAAGACCCAGCTCTGGTCTGTTGTGTACAAGCATTTTCTTCTTCTCAGTTGACTCATTTCCCTGGGTGCGTGGCCTAAGCACCAGAAACACCCTGACTGCATTGTTAGGTCAGTATCTTCCAAATTATTGCTTTCTTTTTACATCTGACACTTTACATGAACACCTGGAGCTGCCAGAAGGCTTGTCAAACTGACAGTGGCACAGAGCAGCATGCGGTGGGTGCCACAACGCTGCCAGGGAATTCAGCCCCAGCACTGGCCAGGGCTCCTGCTAGACTCCTGCCCAAAAGGCTGTCTTTGACCTGGGTTTCTCTGGCAACAGCTAAATAATAAGCAGGCAGACCCTTTTGCAAGGAACAAGTACAGAGAGTTCAGATGTGTCTGGATCTGTTCGGAGCTACAGGAGTCCTGGAGAATTTGGCATGCTGCTGCTGATTAGCCTTTAATTTGCAATGCTGTAATTAAGGCCAAGTGTAGGGAATTCCCAACAATGCTGTAATTCTCTAAAACCAGGAGATGTGAGCAAGCCATCTCTTTCTGTGCCAGGGCCGTAGTTTCCCAGTTTAGTGGCAATTCAGACTTACTGGTTCTGGATCAAAGGGGAAGCTACTGATGCTGAAAGATAAAATAAGCTTTGGTTATTTTCCTGCTCAGAACAGAGAAGAGCTGCTGCTGTCTCCTGCAAGACTTGCATGCCCAGGGTGTGCTGTAAGCTTTGAGCCAAGATTCCTCCCTAAGTGTGGTACATGACTTGTGTGCTTCATATAAAGGGGGCCACTGATGGAGCACTTCCAGCATGGTTACCATTGAGGCCACTTGTGTGGAAAACAGAGCAAGGGCTGATGATCATCTGCATTCACTGGAGAAGGCTGTGATACATGCAGTGATTGTCTTTTCCAGAGCTGTTTTGTGTCTGCAGAGTATGTGGCTGGTGATCCCAGTAAAGTTGGGTTTGTTGTTGTCTCCATCCATCGTTCCCAATCTCTGTGCACAGTGACATCCTGAGAGGTGACAGGATATCTCAGGGAGGAGAAGGAATTACCCCTGCAAAGATCAGTTACCTGTGTTTGTAGGCAGTGTGTATTTAATATTTAAAGTATTATTAAAGTATTAATATTAAAGTATTTAATAATTAAATATTAAAACCATTGCTCCAACTGCGGCTATTTAATTCCCACCAACTATTCCATTCACAATATCCAAAACTGCCATTTAATGTTTTTTCTAACATCAATATATTGACAATACACATAATGCACAAGAAAATTTACAAATTACAAGCGAAGACTCCATATCCTGAAGTTATAATTGCACAGGACTTTAAAAACAAGCATTTCTGTAGGTTGCATTTCACCTGTCCACATTTTGGCACTGACGGGAACAATTCAGCAAAACGTAATAAGCCAAAACACACTCTCCATCCAGCAAACGTGATGTGCTCCACTTCAGTTTGCCAGAAGTCTCGTTTACAGGACATCAGAGTTACCGTGGGCAGAGTTACCGTGACACATTCGTTGTGGCTCAGCACCCGTCCTGCCGGGCACCATCGGGCTCCGAGCCCCGCAGGGACGGGTGCTGAGCCCTCCTTGCTGGTCCCGGCTTCGAGGGCTTTGCGTTTTGTTTCAGTTTAGGCTGTGGAGAACGCGGCGGGGTGGGCGCGGAGAGCGCGGTCCGTGAAGGAACGGCGAGGGGAAGGAAGGGGGGCGCTGAGGGGAGGAAGGGCTGCAGAGGTTTTAAGTTTATTGTTTGGTGGTTTTTTGTGTTTTTTTTTGCTTTTTTTCCGCGTCAAGCGTCCCCATTCGATGCGAATGGTGCAGGAATGCATCGCCTAACACGAGTCGGAGAACCTCAAAGCCTTCGCTGAGGGAACTGCAGCCGCAGAGCAGGCAGCAGAGCTCAGCTGCTGAGCACAACGAGGCTCGCTCATCTCGGTGGCTGTGTGGCCTCAGCCGCTCCCGGTGCCTAAAAATAAAGCCAAAATAAAAATAAAAGTAAAAAAAAAAAGCCGTATGGGAGCTCAGCGGCCCCGGCCGGGGCTACGCACACGGTCCCGGGGCTGCCTCAGCTGCCCACCCGCGCACCAGCCATCAGGAGGGGAAATCGTGGGAGGAAAAAAAGCCACGATGTTTTGAAATTAACACGTGCGTTTTGTTTCTCTGTCGCAGGGTGCTCTCTCCTCCCTTTCTGCCTTCCCCCCCCCCCGAGGAGCACGTCTCCGCAGCACTGGAGGCAGGAGCTTGCTACACGCAGGTACGGTGGAGGTAAACGCCTTGGTAATGCACCCGTGTGTAAAAACTTACACGGTCGGTGTGTAAACCGACTCAAAAGCCCCTTTCCAGTCTTCTGGAGTTGTCAAGTGGTATTACCGCATCATGCCATGAAAATGAGCGAGGTGCATTTACGGTTCCTTAACGGTGAACAGATTCTCCAAACTAATCTGTGATAAAAGAGCATTTCCTATAAGGAAAAATAAAACTTTCACCTATCTATTTCACAACAATGAAAGGTCCGGGAATCTAGTATTTCCACAGCTCAAAGCCAAAATAGATTACTTAATTATTCATTTCTCCAGATCTTTTTGGTGTAAAATCTGAAAGTAACTCAAACAACAAAATCTTCAGAATAAATTAGGGCATGTGTTAGAACTGAGAGAAAAAATCACAAGAACAGACTTTCACATGTTTTTCAGAACACCTACAAGTAAGTATCAGTTGGGTGTGGTGGCATCCTGTAAAATACCTTTTGTTAAACAGATGGAAATGAAACTTGTGTGCCATCAGCCTCTTGTGGTGGCATGTTGAGAAGTAGCAACGCTAGTTAGAAAATAATACACATGTACAGATTTAAGAAATGGACAACGTTTCACTGTAGATGTTTATTCTAGTAACAAAAACCTGTGAAGTCCCATATTTTAATGTACAGTGATATATTTTGTCCTATAAAATACAACTTACAGAAATTTCTATCAAGTAAACCTAAACAAACACACTTGCTTTTTGCATACTTTTATGTGTATCTTTAAATTAAAAACATCTCATTAAGAAAAATCTTACACCATAGTAGATGTTTGCATTTAATACCGCCTCTTTGCATTTTAACATTTTGTCTACGGGTTCAGAATACAGACCAATATTACTAATAATTAATATTACTAAATAATTAATAATTATTAAAATTACTCAATAATTAATAATTAATATTACTAATACTTAATAATTAATATTACCAATCTTCTTTTCAAACTTAATGCAGTTTTATACCTTTTTCAGTGGACAGTCTTATATACGCTACCAGCATAAGCAGGGTCTGACAACAGTGACACTTTTTTTTTCTTTTTTTTTTTTCAGGAGCAAAACACTTTTAGAGTGGAAAGTACAGGACAATGGAGACATTTCTTAAATTTCCAGCAAAGTTCTGCCAAAAGAAAACCCAAGAAATGTCCCACATAATTAATTTAAATCGAAGAAATAAATTCCATGGCCCATTTAATAAACTTCTTTTATTTAACAAACTTCTTTTTCTTTCCTTTGGTATACCAATTCATTTGTAGTCTTAGCTCTTTGCCAATAGATGTCTGATTTTTTTAATTTTTTTGCTGGTTATAAAGGTGCTACTTTTATATACTCTTTAATTGCAGGTTTGTAAAAATGTGAAATTAAAAACCCCTCATCCACATGAAAAACTAGGTACGTTTTTTTTCGTTGTTGTACACTTAACAGATGGATTTCAAAACACAAAATACCTGTATATAAAAAGGAAGATAGTGCACTTTAAGCTTATAACATTCCATTTTCAAATCCTCCGTCCAATAATCAGTAACACTGTTCTTCTGCAGCCTTCTCCTAAATACGCATGACCCTTCCATTGTAAAATAAACAAGACAGCAATATTTGACTCCTTGTTTAAAGCGTGTGCTGTAGGAACAACTTTGACACCAAAATATCACATACATGAGATGTAAAGGTATGGCTCCTAAGGTCTTGATTAAATTCTTTTACAAAATTACAATTCAAGTTACTGGAAAACATAACTTTATAATTTTAAAAAGCAATATGGGCTCTTCTTAGACTTTTTCCATTTCTGTACTGTAAATGGAAATTTTAAGATAAAGATGCAAGTAGGAAAAACAAAATCTCAGAACAGGTAACGCTGTGAATTTTTATAAGAAAAACATTATGCACAAAATGCAGCAAGTGAAAGTCCAGTATGTTCTTGCCTTTTACCTATTTGAATATTGTCATTCACAGTTGTTCAAAAATTGCTAATTTGTCAGTACATTTTGTAAGGCTAGATTTACAACAGCATTTTTGCAAAAGTGAGAATATACAGTATATACAGAAGACATTGACTCAGTCCTTGCAGTGGTGTATATTATCTATGGGAAATATAACAGCAGTTATAGTTCTATGACTGATTAGTGGAAGATGAAGCTTCTGCTTCTGTTGGTTTCTGACCTTCCTTAGGTGTTTCTGGCTTCATCTCTTTACCGATCTCCCTACTTTTACTCCGATCTTTCCGATCTTTTCCTCTTTCACGATCTTGATCTCTGTCTTGATCTTGCTCTTTTTCCCTGCTTCGATCCCAGTCTCGGTCTCTGTCACGATCTCTGTCTCTGCTTCTTGATCGTTCTCTGTCACGTTGGTTTCTGTCTCTGTTTTTATCCCATTCTTTGTCTCTGTGTCTCTCCCAGTCCCTGTCTCTGTTCCAGTTTCTGCCACGGTCTCTTTCCCAAGGTCTGCCATGTTCTCGATCCCTTCGTCTTTCCTCAAAGGGTCTGCTTTGTCGATTATCTGCTTGCTGAGGCTCTGGCTGATCTAAAACCTTGTCTTTACTTCCTCCTTCGTATCTCTCTCTCTGTCTCCCTTCAAATGTCTGGCCTCTAAATTCAAGATTTTTGCCTTCTCGGAAGTCAGATCCTGACCACTGTCCTTCTGACTCGGGCCCTTGCCCAGGAATACCAGAAAGAGGTGCAGACGGCCCAGCTTCCTCCCACATCTCCTTTCTGTGGCCTGGTGGATGACTGGGAAGGTCCAGGAGTGGTCTTGGGGTTGGCTTCATATTTTGTGGCGACTGTGGTCCATGCTGTGTAGAAAATAAGGAAGGAATGGGACTCTTTTGACTTCCAAATCTTCCAGGGGCAGATCCTCTTTGTCCATCGTTATTTGGAGAAACATGCTCTTCTGAGAACTGTGGCGCTGGGCCTCTAAAATTAGGTCCATGAGGTCCTCCGTGTGCATTGAGCATCAGTGGTGCTGGAGGTCCTCCTTTCTGCCCAGACAAAGAAAACGGACCTCCAGCTCGGTTCTCCTCAAAGTGCTGTGGGAGAGGTCCACCCTCACCCTGAACTGGTGGAGATTCAGTTTGTTCTACAAATTGATGAGGCTGAGGGTTTCTTTGTTCTTCGTATTGCACCGCAGAAAGACCCCTGTCTGGTTCAAAGTGACCAGGTCCCTTTTCCTGAGAAGTAAACATTGGATTTGCCTCGTTTGACCAGGATACTTTGTGCATATCTTGCAAAGACTGACTGTCATTAGATGTGGAGAAATTAGGCTGAAAAGACGTACTTGGAGGTGTCGGAAGCAGCACTTTACGTAAAGGCCTGGATGTAGAAGGTTCTGCAGAAACTGCTTGACTCACATTTTCCAAAGTAACTTGAACAGTATTTTCAAATTTGCTATTAGGTGCCTCTTTTTGGAGCACTGCAGGAGGCTTTTCACTGGAAACCCAGTTATCACCACCGTAACTAAGCTGAGTAGCAGGAATTAAAGTTTTATCTTCCTGACCAAGTGAAGTCTGCAAAGTGTTTGGAAAACTCGCTTGAGGGTCACAGCTCTGGTTTAAAACTTGTGCTTGCTGATTGGAAGATGAAGGTAAATCTACTTTTTGCGCAGCCTGTTGGTCCTGATGGAACATTTCAGTCTCTATTAGGGAAGATTTTGGTGGAGGTGACATTAAAGCATCAGACACCGAGAAGTGAGCCACTGAAACACCAACAGCTGCTCGTTGTTGTCTGAGGGCTTCTTCTTGCTCCTCAGTTTGTCGTTTCTGCTCTTCTAATTGTTTGTTTAATTCTTCTAACATTTTTTGCAGTTCCACCAAGGATGAAGACGCAGATAAATCTGGCACATACGAGGCAGGTGTTTCCACGGAAGTGTTTTTAGTGTCTGTATACATTTTGTTAGGTAAATCATCAACCGTAACTTTTGCTTCCTCCAAGATAGTTTTGTCTTCCAGATCATAGGCCTCATCCTTTAGTTCTGCTGTGTTACTGGGCTTCTCCACACTATACAGTTTTTTGCTTTCACCGGTCTGCATTTCAAAAGCTTTCTCTGGATCATATTCTTCTTCGGTATCGTATGGCCTGTCATCCTCCTCATCTTCTGTAGCTTTGTCTTTTGACATCTGTCCAAACTGTTGTGCAATGGGATCTAGCAAAGGAACAGCTGACACACCTCCATCCACAGCTGCTTTAGCTTCCTGATTTGAAGACTGGACAATTTCAGTCTCCTTAGCAAGAGGTTCAAAAGTCTTCTTTTTACCAAAAAGTGTCTGGAGGATGTACTCAAGAGGTGTGGTAGTTTTTGAGGATGAAGAATGCGTAGCAGTAGCACTTGTAGAAGCGGTAGCTGAAACTGGTGGTGGTACAGTACTTGTGGTTCCACTCTTAATCGAGGACGGTATTTTTAATACTGAAGGTGTAACTGATGAGGTTTCTGGAACGGGAAGTGGGGGTGGAGGTGGAGGAGATCCAGGTAGTGTTGTACTTACAGCTGAGTCTCCCGAATACAGTGTGTATTTCGGAGTTTTCTTTTCTTGTGAAGAAGCTACTGGCCCCTTAGAGTACAGCGATGTTTCTGTTTCCTCTTGCACCTGAATTCGGCTGCGCTTTGTCTCTATTTTGTCTGTATCCATGGTAGTAGCAGGACGCTTCCCTTTCTGACAGATAACCAATCCAAGAATTAAATTCGGACGTGAAGACTCGAGACCTGAAAGGAAACACAAAGATTGCATATGTAAAAAAACTACTATTTTTTATCTGTGTTCTCAATAGGAACTTATCATTTTATATAATGGCAGCTATGAGTCATAACAGTAACAGTTCTTCTAAATTTCATGCAGTGACATTATCCCATAAGCCTATGTGTCTATATTTAATTACTATTTATATAAATTTGTATACAGTAACTAAAAATGTTTTAATTCTTTCCCTGATATTTTTTAATATTGCAGTAACAGGTGAATCTTACTGAAAGATGTCCTTGTAAATGTCTCTGCTGTTCAAAAATTAAAGAAAGTTTTCCTATTTTTGTATTATTACTTTCTACTTATTATTGTCCACTTCCTCCCCCAATCAAATATTTCCTTTCTAAATACTTTGCAAATACCTTATATACACAGAGATACTGATAAGTGAGAAAACCTGGACAAGCAATCTAACTTTCTGTAGGGCTACGTTGGAATTGAAGAACTAGAAATAAAGAGAAAAAAACTAATGCTATTAAAACAAACAAACAGACAAACAACAACAACAAACACTTCACTTTCTGTTACAAAGAAAGCGCGAGGCATTGTTAAACTTAATAATTACATTTCTGTTCTAATCTGTGCTAAAATACCGGACTGACATTTACACCATTCCATCAAGGTGACTTTTAACACTGTTGTAGAATTGAGTTTGATGCCACAGACCCTTCCCTAAGTAAGAAATGTGAGCAGAATTACTCCATTGTGAAAGCTTCAGGCTTGAATCCCTGGAGAAGCATTTCCAGAAATGACCAGAAAGTTTCCCATAAAGAGGAAAAATGCAAACAGCTGAAGGTCCGTTTCACATTATCGTATTCCTTCCTTGTACATTCACATTTCCCACAGGCACTCGTGGAAGACAAATACAACCAGAATAAAGAGCAGGGAATAAATCCTTTAACATACAGTCAGTGGCAAATGTAGAAAAAACATATAAAGAGAGGATTTTAACTTCTGGATTTAGTGACTTGAGATCCTCATTTGGGAGCCATATTAATATTTGCATCCAGCTAGGAATCAGGAATATAGAAACGAAACTAACAGCAAAGAGATTTACTGTGGTTATACGATGAGGACTCTAAAACCTACACTGTCCCTTATATTCATGACCCTTAAGTAAGAGTTTAAAAGAGGTGTAATATATGAATTTATGTATATCTTTAGTCTCTTACTAAACAAAACCAACTGCTCACTAAGGAACAACTTATAAATAACTAATTATTGCCACTGAAAACTTCTTGATACCAGCAAAACCCCAAACTTCCCATAGTTGCAGATAAATTCTATTTGCCATTACCAGTCATAAGTATGAACCTTTGCTGAAACAACTGAATTCAAAGTTTTAAGGGGGCTCCTAAATTTACTATCTTATGAGAAAATTACATCAGCTGTTTTTATTTGTATAGCTGAAATTATATTCACGTACGCTAAGAAAGAATTAAATGAGGTAAGCCTATTTCTTATGTTCAATGTGAGGTTTCCTCAGCAAGAGGATTATAACCAGGTAAGTCAAGACGATGACTTCTTCAACACAGCTTCATTAAGCATAAATATTTCATTAAGCAGTAACCTGCCTAAATTCTGAAATTCTGTGTTCTTCTGACTGTGACTGGTAATAGTACAGCACGCCTGTTTTAGCCACATAATGGAGAGACCAGCAAAATCTGGTTACTCACTAGAAGGTCTTTGCAAAAAGACAGAAAAAATTGAGGCCAATGCAAAATCTACTTGAAGTTTCCTATCAGAAGCAGCTCTCATCTTAAGTATTTTGAAAAAAAATAACACTGAAATTTGATTGAATGCATTCTAGTTCCACAGCTGATTTCAGATTACTTCAAAGTTCAGTGTTTGAGTTTTACATAGTTCTGTGGTTGAGAGGATGTTGGCCATGTTGGTTTAAATAAACTTCTATACTATTTCCTACTTGTACATTTAAAACTCAGTGCCAAGTTTTTTCCTCCAGATATAGTATTTCAGTATTTTGTGTTGCCAATTTTCACTTTCTTCCATGGTTAGAAATATATATATATATATACACACGAATCATAAATGCATCAAGAAAATGACCTAGCTATACTAACCAAAACTAAGACTTGCTTATAATTTAGTTTGCTTATAATTCTATACAGATTGCCCTTGTGAGAGGGCAGGGACGGCAAGATGTACAACGAAAGGAGGCAGGACAGGAACTAAACAAGTAATTATCTTTGGTGAATCTAAGATTATTTGGAAAGGATCACAAATCCTTGATTCACCCAGTTAAAAACTCCTTTCAACCCACTGCCTAAAAGCAATCCTAGAAATTCTGATCACTATAGTTTACTACCCCAGATGAAGTTACATTAATGCATAACATCAGGGCATAGCTCAAAAGACAGCTTACTTGGGAAGACTGTGTACACTCTGAAGAGACTCAATAGTTAGGTATGATTCACTCTGAGTGACTGCTTTACATTTTTTCTTTATCAGCATGTGAGTAATGACTCCACATTTGGTCAGCATCGACCCGTGCAGAGTATCTCTCAAATCTGTGTTCACCCTAAAACTCCTCGTAAGCATTCACTGTTCTTCTGTCATTAACGTATTGGTTATCTGCTCTTCTGCAGAGACCTGTGATTTGTCCAACTAGTCACAACATGCATCTCAAACATTGACTAATTGAAACGAACAGGTTTCAAAAATCTATTGGACTGTGTATCTAAAATTAACAGCAAAAAGTTAAAAAAAACAGTTCTGAATCCCTGTAAGAGACAGAGATCATCGCTAATAAAAACAGAGTAAAACTTAAACACACGTTCAAGATAAATTCCAGATGAAAGTGTAGAGATGAAAGTGCTAAATAGTGTTGTGTGTATGTGAAACGAGACAAACAAATTCACATACAGTAAACTACCAGAAAAAAAAAAAAAAAAAAAAAAAAAAACAAACAATGCTGAACATCCCACCAACACATAATATCTGGTAATAAATATCTGAGGTGGTTGAAGTGAATAGATGTGAATATCCTTCCATGTTCCTCTATATTTATATCACCCATGACAAAGTTTTGTAGATCTTCTAGGCACTACAGCAGGTCAGAGGTCCCCAGTTGTGTTCCAAATCCAGTCCATCAGAAAACAGGAGAGATTCATAATCCGTATACACCTGATGGAGTTGGTTGAGACAGCTGGAATATCTTCCAACTAGGACTTCTGGAGTGATGGGATTATTGTCCTCTCCCTCCTCCCGCCCCCAGTCATATTTATCAAAGTATCTTACACTGTCATGTTTTTTGAGTACTTGCTAAACACTATTTGAAGGTACACAAATTTAAGGAGATAATGACCACTTACCAAAAAATATCTTTATTGGGTATAAAAAACAGTAAATTCCATCAGATGTCAGTAACAAGTATGTATTACAAGTCTTTTACGCTGCGGTATTAATACATGCCTGCAAGTGTTTATACCTATGTTTCTTCTGGGCAATTACCTCCAGTTTTGAAAGAACTTTTCCTATTTACATTTTGTAAAAACCAGCCTGACGTGCCTCATTTCTATGCTAACAAGTCTGTCTACTTTTGCCAGGCCTCCACTTTAAAAGCTTCATTTGAAATGAAATCTACAACAGAAATATAAAAGATAGTGTACAAGGACAGCCTATGTTTGCTCAAGAATGCAAGGAGGGGAAGATCATTTAAATGCTTCCCTAGAGCAGGTTAAAAGCACAGCGGAAGACTGCAGATGTAGCCAATTCAATGGCAAACTCATTCTTATATGTTACTGTCCAGAAAGGAATGTATTTCAGTTATTCGGGCTGGAAAATCTAGCCCACAGTTTAGGACTCTGTCTGCCTCCCTGTGCCAAGTGTTAACACTCACATGTTCTTGTTTTTTGGTTATGAAACAGGAATAATAGTTTTTGCCTACTTTTCAAGAACTGGGTAAATTAAAGACTACCAGGTGCTTACATTCAGCTTATAGAGACTACATGATGACTTAAGGTAGCAACAAGCCTGCCTTTTTAGCTGTAGCCTGAAAACAATGACGTAGACTGTGCACTGTTCAGGAATGGATAAGACAGGCTCAGAGTGTATGAGAAAAATCTTGTCCAAGAACACAAAGCAAGCGCCCTTTGCAATTTCATGCAGGAAAGAAGAGTATTTTCCTAGCATTACATTACTTGTTGGTGGTGTTTTTCTGTTATTGTTTTTTAAGTTGTATGCCATTAACATGTGAAAACCTGGCCAGGCAGAAGACACCTCTGTTTATGAATATAAGCCCTGAGAATGCTTTATTGAGTTTAGTCCTAAACTTGTATTTGGGTAGCAGAGGACAGTCAGCTTGTCAGAAAGGTCAGCTCCTTACATGTTTTAATGTGTAATTATTTTGCGCTGTTTAGTATTTTGCAAACCATCCTTACAACAATGAAGTATTGCCTTCATTGTAACCTGTAGCTCTTAAGCTCCTCAACCTGTTACTCTATATGAAAAAAGGTACTTATTTGGAAACTAAGCATATGCACCGCCTCCATCCTCAGATGAAGATGACTTCAAATTTTGTAATATAAAGGTGTTTCACATCTGAACTCATTCTCATTTCATTCTGTTTCCATGTTCAATGCACAAAGATGGAGCAAATTCAAGCCATACATTACTGCTGATAACTCTAACTAAAAATAGAAGAGCGTAATATATACCAACCTATACCACCTACTGTCTGCCACCTACGCAAAAGGAATTTGCCTGCTCCCAGGCAAACCAATGTTCTGAAGTCAGTGATTTGTCTGGAACTTGATCCAGGTAGCACAGAATATTTCAGACCCCGTGTACATGCATATTGCATGCACAGCGTAATACATACCATGAGATAACAACAATGTAGTGAAACCATAAACGTTACCTTTGTCTTCAGAGATTTCTTGACTGCTCCGTGGGATAAGAGTCTCCTATGTGATTCAGGGGACAGCACATGGCTTGTAGGGACCTAAAACTTGGTGGATTTATGGGTTGTTGAAAGTAGGGTCGGTTGAATGTTCTGATAATGTTTGCTTGTTTGTCTCAATATAGTGGCTGTTCTATGTACTCCATTTTATGGGTAAACAAATCCTCCTAACAGCAGAGATTTATCTTGTTGGAAAGGCTATGTGAGTTTCAGACCATGTCACCTTGAGATGATTGACTTTGCAATTTTTTCCTATATGCACACTTTTAAAATGTTTTTATAAAATTATATATTTTTTAATTATGCTTACATTAAACATTCAAAACCAATTGGTCTCTGATTTACTCGTTTTGTAATTTGACCTAGCAGTTAACCTCCCCTAAATTTTGTGCTTACCTGGTCCCTCAAAGGGCAAGAGGTTGGAAGGAATTGGGTCCTTAGAACTCAGTGGGATCAGGTAGAGATTCTTGACATGTCTGTTGTTATTAGTTACAACACCAAAACAACCACGTCTGATAAAATAGGAGTAGAGAGAGAGATAGGCAACTTCTTCTTCTTCTGTGGCAGGATGGAAACGAATCAAACGAATCAAAAACAATTCCTGAAATACAAAATCAAAGTGGAAAAATTCAACCTGTAACACATCAGCAAATAAAATTGTTTTCCACTTTCATCCAATATAGGATGAAAGTCTGGAGCAGCTTTAAACCAAGATTTAAGAAAATACTGTCATTCAATTGGTAATATTAAACCAGAATCAATTTTGTCATTTTCAGAAATACCAACTATTTACGTATCTCACATCAAGCTACACCTCTTTAGGTTCAGAATATTCAAATAATTATGAAAGAAATGGAAAATTCTTAGATTATATTTGCATACTGTGCTTCATTTTTACTAAATCCATAAGGGTTTTAGTAGTAAAATTTATTACATACACTTACTAATAATTTCCTAGTCTTTTAAAATTGAATTTCTATCTTCAGTAACTGAATAAATAGATTGTTTATATTCAATCATTAAAAAACAATAGATTGTATGAATGTTTAACTACTACACAGGGGAAAGACGATTGGCAGCTCAACAGGCAAACCTGTTTCTTCAATAAATCAAAAATTTCAATGGAATAAGTGGTAGCAGTAGTTTTCTAGGTATGATCGACATCAATATAAATTAGTAACAAGGAAATTCTATCAAAAGCTGCTGTATATTTCTTCCTGGTTTTCCAAAGGATTTTAAGTAAATACCTTACAAAGTGAAGATCTGAGTTTGCCAACATAATCCCAGACTGCCTTCGGTGAGATCTTCCCACCAATATGAATCGTGTCTGGTAAATCCTAAACAAGAAGCATTACATGGTCGTATAAGAAAAGGAAAGAGAGGCTACAGTTTTGAACCAGCACAGATTGCCCCATCCCAGTAGCTTAGGCGATAATACAGTACTATGTTTTACTAAACTTGCACATACACATTCCTAATTTCAGACAGGCTGTTTCCAAAATGCAAGGAGTTCATTATGGCATATTACTGGAAGGCTGGCAGTACACACAAAACAGAAAAAGCACTGCCTGACGAAGATAGCAGTGGAAGGTCAAATACTTTTGTATGCCTATCAGCCGATTCTATTTGTTAGCTTTGCTTTTACAGGGAACCTGTTATATGTAGTATAGCTTTTATCTACGCTTTCAATTTATCTGAAATTTTTGCACCCATATGAATTCTAGTTAGCTTCCTGTCATGATGACAGTGAAACCTGTTTTAGCAAAAACAACAAGAGAGCCACCAACCCTCCTAAGAAAAGACCTAAACTACATGCCTGAAACCCTCAATCACAACAAATACACTTCTTCAGAGAAGTTAAATAACTGCTCAGTTGTTTCATCACAAGCTGTCATACTACCTAATTAGTTGAATGTACACCCTCCCAAAATATAAAAGCAGTTGCATCAAAGTTAATCAAAGGATGATATTTTTAATAAATGGCCAAACTTTTCTAATAGATCACATCAGTGATCCATCCATCTGTTTGTGAGCAGAACAAGGCATCTCTTTCAAAACACATGCTGATGATGCTTCTCGTCAAAAACTGATCTTGCTATTATCAAGCTATTATTCTATGTTAGATACTAACATATATATAAACATATTAACAGACATGAGAATTCTTCACAAATACGTGAGGAATTTTTTTTAAAAGGCTTTCTCTCCTCCCCCCTGCCTCAGGCTACTGTTCCTATTACTAAAGGAGATTACTAAAGGGATGCAATTTTTTTTTTTTTTGTTACACGTCCAATATAACAACATACACAGTGACCCCAGCCTTTCTAACAACAGGAACTGCAATACATTCTAAACGCATAAACATGTCAGTGCTAACCTCACTAAGATAATCAAAGCACCCAGAGACAGGATATGCTTTAGTGATAAATTTGGCCACACTCTGCAGATTAATAAATCCTTTCCAAATGGTGTTGAGGCGAGAGAGGAAGAGAGAAGTATCGCTGCCTTGAGGTGAGCGTGGCTCAGCAACACTGCAAAACAAATCCAAAAGAGAAACGTTATAGAGCACAGTAAGAATGCTTCCTTCTTCTTCTTTTCTTCCCTCCTCTTATTGATCAATTACTTTATTTTAAAAAAGCAAGTAACAGAAGCCTTAGTAAATGCTTTGTTAATGTTTTCCACTTTCATCCAATATAGGATGAAAGTCTGGAGCAGCTTTAAACCAACCCTCACAAACACTTAATATATTTGAATGCACATGCAGATTTAAAGTCAAATATCTTATAAGTTTTATTTATCTGTTAAAACACATTGAAGAATTTTTACTGTCAATATATAACGATGCTCAGAAAATTTTACCAACTAGAGAAGTTAAACAAGGAGATGACGAATTAAAAATTTAAAGTTCAGGTGATCGCATTTAAAGTTGAACATGCCTTTTGATTATTGGCAGGGGAGGGTAAGAAGCAAAGGGGGACAAACAAACTGACCATAGCGAGACCAGAGATTCAGTGGCTTAGCTTACTATTAAATATACACACCTGATATTGGGTGACTGATGAACAGCTAAGTATCTTGGATCTGGTGAGGACGATGGCTTTGTTAATATTGATTTGGGAACAGTCATAACTGGTTTTGACATTTCCTGCTTTGTCTCCCCTGTCAAAACTTCACCAGATGCAGTACCAGAACGCAGGGCTGTCGTCGTAGTACCAGAGGAGCCGCTCATTGGTGTTCTAGGCTCTCGGCCAGAAACTGTTACAGTTGTGACAACTGCACCAGTGCAAGAGGCAGGAAAAGTCGAAGGTTCTTCAGATGAAGAATCTGTGTTGTTATGGCCTTGGGTTGTAGGAATGTAAGTTCTTTCTAAGCTTGACTGGGAAACTGCTTCTGCTGCAGGTGCAACTTCGGTTTCCTCTGTGTTTTCAGAGGCTGCCTCTTTAGCAGGCTCCGCTGCTGCTGATGGTGCAGAACTTTCATATTTTCTCTGAACTTCTGGTTTAGATTTTGACACTGCTTTTTTAGCAGAAGCCATTAATTTTATCTTCTTCGGTGGTAATTCATCTTCAGATGCTGAAATCTGACCTACAAAAATAATTTTAAAGTGTTTTTGATTACTGTTTAACAATGAAAAGGTCTGAAGAGAAAAACAAGTAAGCAAGCAATGCTCTTAATAATTCTTTTACTTCAGACAAAGTCAACACTGTAGATACCTGTACAGATTTTGCAGTTCAGGTCAAAAAGATGGGCTCGATGTTCATTTGTTGTATCCTTCAACATACTGCTAAAAACGTCTAGAGAAGGAGCACTATTTACATTTTGTACAGTTTGGGTTGACTTCTGCTGCTCCTGGAAATGAACAAACACAGAAAACATTCTGGTTGATTGCTAAATTCAATCATAAAAAAATACTTTTGAAACCGTTAATTCCAGTTCTTTAAAAAGATATTAAGGGCTGTGCAGAACTACTGCTCTGAGCAGCACTTACAAAAAGATGGAATTTTGAAATATTCTTCCCCTTTTATCATTTGTTTAAGAATATCATGTCAAACAGAGTTCTCAAATAGTATTTGTCCTCATTTCATTTCATGTAATTCCGAAGTAGATACTATCACATTAACTGCTTCCTGAGAATACAGAATTGTAATACTGATCACATTTTTGGGGGGGAAAACAATTGGCTAAGATTTTGCTGTAAACTGAGGCAAAGGTCTGAAAAACACGCATCATCTGATATTTTAGAAGCACATGTGATATATGCCCGATATTAGGTTGTTGCATTCCTTCAAACCAAAAGGAAAATGCTCATAGCACACCTACTAGGTGATATTCTTACAGTTCATTGAAACAACCTGCATTTCTGATACAAAATTTGAGGCCCTAGTTAGCATTTATCTCCCTTGGCACCTCCATGCTAAAGCAATAGCTAATACTTATATCAGAATCAGACACCGGGGGAGAATCTTCCATATTTACATCTGGCACTTGTTCCCGTTTTACAGCTGCTTTCTTGATCTCGTGTGATTTGTTTCTTGACTCTAACATCTGAGAGAAACAAAAACACTTTAGTAACAAGTCTGCATACTGATTTTATAATTTTATTTTGTATTTTCTTATCAGTTGGCTAGTGGAAGAGAAAAAGCTTACGTTATTCATATTTCATTAGGAAGAAAACAATATATTAATTATGGGTGGTAAGGGCTGGTGAAGTTACTGGTAGTTCATATCTAAGGACACACTGGAGAATCGTATTGCTTACCGCTTTGGCTGGTTTCTCCTTCCATACAGACAGTTCTTTAGATAAAAGTTCTTCGGGTTTCATTCTCACTAGTTTTGACACTGAGATTTCTCCACGAAGAACACGATGAAAAAGTCCCTAAAAAAAAAAAAAAAAAAAAAAAACACACTTTGTTGCCATGCTGAATAACTTAAGCAACTAACATGATTTGCAGTGCTGGACTGTCAAAACCCTTTCAGGTTTCTTAATTCCCTATTAAAAATGCCAGTTAATCTTAAGAAAACTTAGCACGGTGCAGCAACCAGAAACTAATGATGAAATCATCATGAAGTATGAATTTTCCACATTACCATAAAATAGACTATCAATTCTACTGAACAGGAATTTTGAGAGATGAACTGCCACTCCTGTTTCATATCTATAGTAGAATTTTTTTTTTAAAAATTACGTTGTCTAGTCACTATTCCCATCTGCACCAGCTTCTTTTTCCTTTAAAAGATAAATTATCATGTACACAAGTGGTCTCCCATACAAACCACAGAACGTCACAGAAGAAAAACATTTATTTTTTTTCTAAGAATGCCATTCAATAAACAAATATTTCACTACAAAGGCCAATCTTAATAAATACACGCGATCCAACTGGACTTCCATTCCAACTGGATTATTTAATATTTGAATGGCTTTAAAACAATTTTTAGAGCATAATTCATAAGTCTCTCTCTTGAAACTACATATTGATGTATTATTTAAAAAACAGAATATATTTCAGTACGTTTACTGTTTAAGTAAATTCCAAACCTGGTTTTTTGGGTCCTTGAGATTGAACATGATGCTGCGGTATTTACTCTTGTATCGGTTGTCCGTAACTTGAAACAAATTAAACATCTCCTTTTCAATATTGAGTGCTACTTTCCCTACTTCACTCTCTGTCATGACCAGATCATCACTATCATTGACTCTGTCAAAAACAAGAAAGGGTATGCGCATTTACGTTAGGCACAAATTCTTCAGGCAGCATTCATAAAAACTAAATTTTCAGAGGAAGGAGTTAACCACGCTTTTATTCACTCAGTGAGGACTTCCTTAAAACACATTTCAAAGCCAAAGTCTATCTCAGGACCTCAAAATGTCAACAATGGCAACCTTTTGCTACTGTCTACAGAAGACCACGGAAGACAGCCTTAACGAACTGAAGCCAGGTCAGTCCTTACAAATACTCCTACTCATGACACTGCAATTAGTTTTTTGTTGTTGTTTTTTGTCATGAGCTACTGAGGGAGCTAAAACACTTCAGTTTTAATCTTAGACCCTCCACTGTGAACAGCATTTCTATTTCAGAGACACTACCAGAGCACAGTGGCCTAAGTCTTGACAGCTGACAAGAGCTTTAATATTTGTGGGACAATGTTTCAGCTTTTTTTTTTTTTTTTTTTTTTTTTTAAAAAAAATAGTAATACAGTTGCTAACTTTGGGAGAAGAAGGAACCTCTGCCTCAGCAAGCCCTTCCAACCTTTCACTGTGATATTCCCTACACTATGCTTCGTACAACCCCTACATCTCCAAACACCACCATTGCCAGATATCAGCTTCAGGTCACCTGCATTATAAACATCTCTATGCTGTGATTTAATTCTTCAACTGTAATTGTCTCTCACTACAAATGGGATAGTGACTTTTTTTTAAAGGCTTTTTCACATGCCCAATTATTTGGCATCAGATTTTTTATTTTTAATAAAGCTCTAATGCTAAAAATACTTGTAGTAATTTCTAGCACAAATTAAATCCCTTAGTATCACTTAGCAAGAAAGAAACAAAACTCTGCAGGCTAACCCTTTACTTCTAGTTGTAGTTTCCTATATAAAATAAGTGCTTTGAATTCTCACCCACCTCTTCCATAACATTTCTTTTAGGGACTGACGAATATGTTGTCGAATCTGTGAGTTGGGCTGCGACTGGATAGGGCTAGCTTGTGTTTTTGCTTGTCTACTTCCAGATGCAGTAGAAACGGAAGACAGCGAAGGCCTTTTGAGTCCTCCAGCCAAACTGGATGCAGCTAGTTTTTTGGAAACTGGCGAGTCATGAGAAGAAGCTGCTTGTTTTGAAGGAACGCCACCTGTTGAAGGCCATGGTTTCTTGGGAATTTCACCTTTGAAACTCCCAGCAGGTTTAAGCGTCTGCTTCATTAGCGATGTGCTAGACATGGAAGGGGACTTCTTTGGAGAAAAATTTTTAGTGAGGGAAGATGCATGTTTCTCCACCATAGATGCTGAAGCAATAGCTTTCTTTGATGCCCCTATAAACTCTGTCGCTTTATCTTTTTTTCTCTTCTCTTCCTTTTGAGCTGTTAAAACAAAGAAGAAAATGCAGTATTAAATGCTTAACATTATAACTTCCTGTTTATGAAGACCAGCTGCCAACCTATAAGGAAGTCTGTGAAATACCTCTGGAGAACTACCAAGTATATAATTTAAGCCATTCATTTTTAAAGCCTTTTTAAAGCCTTTTTAAAAAATGTGTAAAAGTTGACTTTTTTAAGAAGAAGTTTGCCTTTGATCCTGCAGAGAGCACTTCTCAGAGACTGTCCGAAGAGTTTAAAAGAGTTGCATTTTGGTTGTAAAGGTTGAAAATCTCAGTCACAAGCTATGCAAGAAAATTAAAAAAAAAAAAAAAAAAGACACCACCTTCAAAGATTCCTGAGTTGGACTTCATGATTAAGCTTCAAAACAAACAAACAAACAAACAAACAAACATTTTCACAAAGTCTTTAAAAAAAAAAAAAAAAAAGCAACACAACCCATATCTCACATTTAAGCAGAAATCCTCGCTCCAAACTTTCTACTTTAAGGAGCAAGCAAAGAGAGTCAAGTTAAACAACAAATCAATTGCTTAAAATTTTAAATATACGTTCAAGCCATTTGGTTGCTAGTATGAGTATCACACTGTCGCTATAAACTATCAGATCTTCTCATTTACTTTCCAGTTAAACTCTAGATTTAATACTATAATATTTAATAATTAAATATTAAAACCATTGCTCAAACTGTGGCTATTTAATTCCCACCAACTATTCCATTCACAATATCCAAAACTGCCATTTAATGTTTTTTCTAACATCAATATATTGACAATACACATAATGCACAAGAAAATTTACAAATTACAAGCGAAGACTCCATATCCTGAAGTTATAATTGCACAGGACTTTAAAAACAAGCATTTCTGTAGGTTGCATTTCACCTGTCCACATTTTGGCACTGACGGGAACAATTCAGCAAAACGTAATAAGCCAAAACACACTCTCCATCCAGCAAATGTGATGTGCTCCACTTCAGTTTGCCAGAAGTCTCGTTTACAGGACATCAGAGTTACCGTGGGCAGAGTTACCGTGACACATTCGTTGTGACAGCACAAAGGTTCCGAGGGAAACCAAGAAACAACTCCTGAGATGAAGTTGTTCTGATTAGAAAAGCTAAAGTTACTTCCCCAAAAGTCTTTTTTCTCCTCATAAATCTGCATTTGACTACTGACCAGTTTGTGATTTCTTAATTTTTTCATTATTATCTGATGTTTTTAGCTAGCAAGGTTTTGTAATCAGAATTAGTCCCACAGCCCCATCTGCAGAGAGCTATGTGCTTCCCGGGAAGGATGCAGAAATTTAACTTTGGTTAATTTCACCACAAACCAAATGGACCCTTTTGGTCTTCCATACCTGCTACAGTGAGAGCAGACATTATCAGGAAGGGTCTAACAACCGATTTTTCTCAGACTTGAGGGGGACAAAGGTAGGGAGCACCCTTCTGAAGCCCAGTTCGCCCAGTTCAAGAAATCCTATAACAGCATACTGTTTGAATAGAAATACACCTCAGAAAGGGGAAGATTTGGATTACCTGAGAAACAATGTCACTACTCATTTCTGAGTGAAACAGCCTTCCCACCTTTGCCGGTCGTTAAATTCTGTTAGACGCTGAGCGTTTGTAGTAGGCACCTCCAGCAGAACGCAAGCTTGTAACGAGCTGCACTACACTGCCTCTTACTGCCAGCATGTTTCACCACCAATACACAAGCTGGTGGTTAAGATGAACCATAAAACCGATGCTGTACCTGAATTTTCATAAGGCTAGGCAGAGAAGCAGGTGCTAAACGTTGCCTGGAATACAAAGTGAAGAGGAGGATGCAGAAGCACTAGCTATGTGGATCCACTGTGAGTGGATGCCTTGCTAAAGGTTTCTGAGTGAAAGTTATCTGAAGTGTAAGATGAAACACACTACATTAAATCATTCCAAAGAGCGTGAAGATCTTACTAGAGATTAAACTTCTTGTTCACCCACTGTTCCCGTACTTTTCCCTAGGGACTGGTCTCAAGTACTGACAAACTGAACACAAACCCAGGGGGATGTTGAGCTGGACTCACACGGACTTCTCTTCTGTTTCTATTATCTCCCAAAGCCTACCCCACTAACCTTACACTATCCATCAGGAGGCATTGAGCTATCCCAGGAAGGAGAACAGGGATCAGAAACTATCAGTGACATTTTCAGTTTGGTCTAATGAGGCACCTGGAACTTAATACACTGAGGTAAAAAGCTGAACTACTTTGAATGAACAGTCTTGAAAAGCTAGAAGATGAATATCCAAAATATGTGTACAATAAGGTTGTGAGAATTTCTCTACTTCTGGTTCCTGGTTTATCTTCTGCCCAGACTTGTCTCTTCAGGCCGGTGGGACAGCGCACCTCTGTCTCACTACGGAGCGGCAGGACAGCACAGCTCAGGGTTCAAAATGACCACAGTACAATTCGGTCCTCGGTGCTATGATTTTAGTTCTTTTGGGTTGCAGCAGAAGTACAAAACATGAAATACTAAGCTTACATTCCATACTTACAGTTTTATCATCTGTTCAAATTAGTTAACAAGCACGCTGATAGAACTAAGAACAGCAGTTAAGATATTGTGTATATAAAAAATATATCCGTGCCCCAAACCTTCCTGTGTTCCAACGGCTATATCATGGTAAAACTATATACATGTAAAATAAATAAATAAATGGCACTAGCACAAAGGTAGATTGAAGTTCCCAGGGTTGATAGGCAGCAGCATCAGTATGGGTTCAAGAAGAAAGATGCACAAGCATCCTTTATTCTGCCAGTTCACGTCATGGCTATTTTGAAATGTTTCTACAGTAGAGCACAGAACTCAATGCTTCTTTAGCCAACAGAAAATGAGCAGATATTTCAGCCTCATGGAAGTCTAACAGTCTCACAAACTAAAATACTACTTTATAATTACAACTGTCTACCTAACTACTTGCTGGCAGGGATTCTGCATGTAGTAAAAGATACCTACACTACATAGGCTATTCGGTGTTTCAGAACACCTGTGAAGTACTTTCTCAAATCTGCAGGACACCTCACTACATTTGAAGGATAGTGAAGTGGTGTGTGTGTTTTGACAAAGTATTGAAGGTACTTACATCCTACATATGTTAACAACCTCATCTTAAAAAAAAAAAAAGAAAACACCCTCATATCCCATTTTGACTATGACAAAATGGATAGGCCCTGACAGATTTTTTTGGTTTACTGACAGGATTAGTGTTCTGCCAGACAATCCAGCTGCACCAACTCACGCTGTCCTTGCACAGCTCTTGTATCCAATGCACAGGAGGGCAGGAGCACACAGCTGAGCGCGGGGAAGGAGCAGGACTGTTGGCGTTAGGTCAGAGGTTGGACTCGATGATCTTGAGGTCTCTTCCAACCTAGATATTCTGTGATTCTGTGATTCTGGCAGCAGCTCACCAGTCCATTGCCTCAGCTGCAAGGCGAGCATGCCCCCCAGCCAGCACCATCTTCTGATGGGCGCTGTTTCTGGTGCGCGTTTGGAAAAGTTACCAGAAGTGAGTACTCTTTTCAGAGAGCAGTATGCCAACACAGGAGGGTCCCCGCCGCCCCTTCAGCCCACCCTAGCGCTGAGGGGACCGAAGGCTCCCCCCGGGCAGCTCCAACCCCGCAAGGCCTACCGAGGAGCCGCCTCCAACAGCCGCTCCACCGCCCCCCTCCCTGCGCCCTGAGGGCGGCTTCGCCAACCGCCATGAGGGGGCGGCTCGGCCCCTCGCCGTCCTGCCGGGCACCATCGGGCTCCGAGCCCCGCAGGGACGGGTGCTGAGCCCTCCTTGCTGGTCCCGGCTTCGAGGGCTTTGCGTTTTGTTTCAGTTTAGGCTGTGGAGAACGCGGCGGGGTGGGCGCGGAGAGTGCGGTCCGTGAGGGAACGGCGAGGGGAAGGAAGGGGAACGCTGAGGGGAGGAAGGGCTGCAGAGGTTTTAAGTTTATTGTTTGTTTTGTTTTGTTTTGTTTTTTTTTTTCTTTTTTTCCGCGTCAAGCGTCCCCATTCGATGCGAATGGTGCAGGAATGCATCGCCTAACACGAGTCGGAGAACCTCAAAGCCTTCGCTGAGGGAACTGCAGCCGCAGAGCAGGCAGCAGAGCTCAGCTGCTGAGCACAACGAGGCTCACTCATCTCGGCGGCTGTGTGGCCTCAGCCGCTCCCGGTGCCTAAAAATAAAGCCAAAATAAAAATAAAAGTAAAAAAAAAAAAGCCGTATGGGAGCTCAGCGGCCCCGGCCGGGGCTACGCACACGGTCCCGGGGCTGCCTCAGCTGCCCACCCGCGCACCAGCCATCAGGAGGGGAAATCGTGGGAGGAAAAAAAGCCACGATGTTTTGAAATTAACACGTGTGTTTTGTTTCTCTGTCGCAGGGTGCTCTCTCCTCCCTTTCTGCCTTCCCCCCCCCCCCGAGGAGCACGTCTCCGCAGCACTGGAGGCAGGAGCTTGCTACACGCAGGTACGGTGGAGGTAAACGCCTTGGTAATGCACCCGTGTGTAAAAACTTACACGGTCGGTGTGTAAACCGACTCAAAAGCCCCTTTCCAGTCTTCTGGAGTTGTCAAGTGGTATTACCGCATCATGCCATGAAAATGAGCGAGGTGCATTTACGGTTCCTTAACGGTGAACAGATTCTCCAAACTAATCTGTGATAAAAGAGCATTTCCTATAAGGAAAAATAAAACTTTCACCTATCTATTTCACAACAATGAAAGGTCCGGGAATCTAGTATTTCCACAGCTCAAAGCCAAAATAGATTACTTAATTATTCATTTCTCCAGATCTTTTTGGTGTAAAATCTGAAAGTAACTCAAACAACAAAATCTTCAGAATAAATTAGGGCATGTGTTAGAACTGAGAGAAAAAATCACAAGAACAGACTTTCACATGTTTTTCAGAACACCTACAAGTAAGTATCAGTTGGGTGTGGTGGCATCCTGTAAAATACCTTTTGTTAAACAGATGGAAATGAAACTTGTGTGCCATCAGCCTCTTGTGGTGGCATGTTGAGAAGTAGCAAAGCTAGTTAGAAAATAATACACATGTACAGATTTAAGAAATGGACAACGTTTCACTGTAGATGTTTATTCTAGTAACAAAAACCTGTGAAGTCCCATATTTTAATGTACAGTGATATATTTTGTCCTATAAAATACAACTTACAGAAATTTCTATCAAGTAAACCTAAACAAACACACTTGCTTTTTGCATACTTTTACGTGTATCTTTAAATTAAAAACATCTCATTAAGAAAAATCTTACACCATAGTAGATGTTTGCATTTAATACCGCCTCTTTGCATTTTAACATTTTGTCTACGGGTTCAGAATACAGACCAATATTACTAATAATTAATATTACTAAATAATTAATAATTAATAATTATTAAAATTACTCAATAATTAATAATTAATATTACTAATACTTAATAATTAATATTACCAATCTTCTTTTCAAACTTAATGCAGTTTTATACCTTTTTCAGTGGACAGTCTTATATACGCTACCAGCATAAGCAGGGTCTGACAACAGTGACACTTTTTTTTTTTCTTTTTTTTTTTTCAGGAGCAAAACACTTTTAGAGTGGAAAGTACAGGACAATGGAGACATTTCTTAAATTTCCAGCAAAGTTCTGCCAAAAGAAAACCCAAGAAATGTCCCACATAATTAATTTAAATCGAAGAAATAAATTCCATGGCCCATTTAATAAACTTCTTTTATTTAACAAACTTCTTTTTCTTTCCTTTGGTATACCAATTCATTTGTAGTCTTAGCTCTTTGCCAATAGATGTCTGATTTTTTTAATTTTTTTGCTGGTTATAAAGGTGCTACTTTTATATACTCTTTAATTGCAGGTTTGTAAAAATGTGAAATTAAAAACCCCTCATCCACATGAAAAACTAGGTACGTTTTTTTTCGTTGTTGTACACTTAACAGATGGATTTCAAAACACAAAATACCTGTATATAAAAAGGAAGATAGTGCACTTTAAGCTTATAACATTCCATTTTCAAATCCTCCGTCCAATAATCAGTAACACTGTTCTTCTGCAGCCTTCTCCTAAATACGCATGACCCTTCCATTGTAAAATAAACAAGACAGCAATATTTGACTCCTTGTTTAAAGCGTGTGCTGTAGGAACAACTTTGACACCAAAATATCACATACATGAGATGTAAAGGTATGGCTCCTAAGGTCTTGATTAAATTCTTTTACAAAATTACAATTCAAGTTACTGGAAAACATAACTTTATAATTTTAAAAAGCAATATGGGCTCTTCTTAGACTTTTTCCATTTCTGTACTGTAAATGGAAATTTTAAGATAAAGATGCAAGTAGGAAAAACAAAATCTCAGAACAGGTAACGCTGTGAATTTTTATAAGAAAAACATTATGCACAAAATGCAGCAAGTGAAAGTCCAGTATGTTCTTGCCTTTTACCTATTTGAATATTGTCATTCACAGTTGTTCAAAAATTGCTAATTTGTCAGTACATTTTGTAAGGCTAGATTTACAACAGCATTTTTGCAAAAGTGAGAATATACAGTATATACAGAAGACATTGACTCAGTCCTTGCAGTGGTGTATATTATCTATGGGAAATATAACAGCAGTTATAGTTCTATGACTGATTAGTGGAAGATGAAGCTTCTGCTTCTGTTGGTTTCTGACCTTCCTTAGGTGTTTCTGGCTTCATCTCTTTACCGATCTCCCTACTTTTACTCCGATCTTTCCGATCTTTTCCTCTTTCACGATCTTGATCTCTGTCTTGATCTTGCTCTTTTTCCCTGCTTCGATCCCGGTCTCGGTCTCTGTCACGATCTCTGTCTCTGCTTCTTGATCGTTCTCTGTCACGTTGGTTTCTGTCTCTGTTTTTATCCCATTCTTTGTCTCTGTGTCTCTCCCAGTCCCTGTCTCTGTTCCAGTTTCTGCCACGGTCTCTTTCCCAAGGTCTGCCATGTTCTCGATCCCTTCGTCTTTCCTCAAAGGGTCTGCTTTGTCGATTATCTGCTTGCTGAGGCTCTGGCTGATCTAAAACCTTGTCTTTACTTCCTCCTTCGTATCTCTCTCTCTGTCTCCCTTCAAATGTCTGGCCTCTAAATTCAAGATTTTTGCCTTCTCGGAAGTCAGATCCTGACCACTGTCCTTCTGACTCGGGCCCTTGCCCAGGAATACCAGAAAGAGGTGCAGACGGCCCAGCTTCCTCCCACATCTCCTTTCTGTGGCCTGGTGGATGACTGGGAAGGTCCAGGAGTGGTCTTGGGGTTGGCTTCATATTTTGTGGCGACTGTGGTCCATGCTGTGTAGAAAATAAGGAAGGAATGGGACTCTTTTGACTTCCAAATCTTCCAGGGGCAGATCCTCTTTGTCCATCGTTATTTGGAGAAACATGCTCTTCTGAGAACTGTGGCGCTGGGCCTCTAAAATTAGGTCCATGAGGTCCTCCATGTGCATTGAGCATCAGTGGTGCTGGAGGTCCTCCTTTCTGCCCAGACAAAGAAAACGGACCTCCAGCTCGGTTCTCCTCAAAGTGCTGTGGGAGAGGTCCACCCTCACCCTGAACTGGTGGAGATTCAGTTTGTTCTACAAATTGATGAGGCTGAGGGTTTCTTTGTTCTTCGTATTGCACCGCAGAAAGACCCCTGTCTGGTTCAAAGTGACCAGGTCCCTTTTCCTGAGAAGTAAACATTGGATTTGCCTCGTTTGACCAGGATACTTTGTGCATATCTTGCAAAGACTGACTGTCATTAGATGTGGAGAAATTAGGCTGAAAAGACGTACTTGGAGGTGTCGGAAGCAGCACTTTACGTAAAGGCCTGGATGTAGAAGGTTCTGCAGAAACTGCTTGACTCACATTTTCCAAAGTAACTTGAACAGTATTTTCAAATTTGCTATTAGGTGCCTCTTTTTGGAGCACTGCAGGAGGCTTTTCACTGGAAACCCAGTTATCACCACCGTAACTAAGCTGAGTAGCA
This sequence comes from Anas platyrhynchos, assembly GCF_047663525.1. Taxonomy (NCBI): domain Eukaryota; kingdom Metazoa; phylum Chordata; class Aves; order Anseriformes; family Anatidae; genus Anas; species Anas platyrhynchos. The sequence goes on along the minus strand of NC_092605.1, from coordinate 15,766,412 downwards.
GGAATTAAAGTTTTATCTTCCTGACCAAGTGAAGTCTGCAAAGTGTTTGGAAAACTCGCTTGAGGGTCACAGCTCTGGTTTAAAACTTGTGCTTGCTGATTGGAAGATGAAGGTAAATCTACTTTTTGCGCAGCCTGTTGGTCCTGATGGAACAATTCAGTCTCTATTAGGGAAGATTTTGGTGGAGGTGACATTAAAGCATCAGACACCGAGAAGTGAGCCACTGAAACACCAACAGCTGCTCGTTGTTGTCTGAGGGCTTCTTCTTGCTCCTCAGTTTGTCGTTTCTGCTCTTCTAATTGTTTGTTTAATTCTTCTAACATTTTTTGCAGTTCCACCAAGGATGAAGACGCAGATAAATCTGGCACATACGAGGCAGGTGTTTCCACGGAAGTGTTTTTAGTGTCTGTATACATTTTGTTAGGTAAATCATCAACCGTAACTTTTGCTTCCTCCAAGATAGTTTTGTCTTCCAGATCATAGGCCTCATCCTTTAGTTCTGCTGTGTTACTGGGCTTCTCCACACTATACAGTTTTTTGCTTTCACCGGTCTGCATTTCAAAAGCTTTCTCTGGATCATATTCTTCTTCGGTATCGTATGGCCTGTCATCCTCCTCATCTTCTGTAGCTTTGTCTTTTGACATCTGTCCAAACTGTTGTGCAATGGGATCTAGCAAAGGAACAGCTGACACACCTCCATCCACAGCTGCTTTAGCTTCCTGATTTGAAGACTGGACAATTTCAGTCTCCTTAGCAAGAGGTTCAAAAGTCTTCTTTTTACCAAAAAGTGTCTGGAGGATGTACTCAAGAGGTGTGGTAGTTTTTGAGGATGAAGAATGCGTAGCAGTAGCACTTGTAGAAGCGGTAGCTGAAACTGGTGGTGGTACAGTACTTGTGGTTCCACTCTTAATCGAGGACGGTATTTTTAATACTGAAGGTGTAACTGATGAGGTTTCTGGAACGGGAAGTGGGGGTGGAGGTGGAGGAGATCCAGGTAGTGTTGTACTTACAGCTGAGTCTCCCGAATACAGTGTGTATTTCGGAGTTTTCTTTTCTTGTGAAGAAGCTACTGGCCCCTTAGAGTACAGCGATGTTTCTGTTTCCTCTTGCACCTGAATTCGGCTGCGCTTTGTCTCTATTTTGTCTGTATCCATGGTAGTAGCAGGACGCTTCCCTTTCTGACAGATAACCAATCCAAGAATTAAATTCGGACGTGAAGACTCGAGACCTGAAAGGAAACACAAAGATTGCATATGTAAAAAAACTACTATTTTTTATCTGTGTTCTCAATAGGAACTTATCATTTTATATAATGGCAGCTATGAGTCATAACAGTAACAGTTCTTCTAAATTTCATGCAGTGACATTATCCCATAAGCCTATGTGTCTATATTTAATTACTATTTATATAAATTTGTATACAGTAACTAAAAATGTTTTAATTCTTTCCCTGATATTTTTTAATATTGCAGTAACAGGTGAATCTTACTGAAAGATGTCCTTGTAAATGTCTCTGCTGTTCAAAAATTAAAGAAAGTTTTCCTATTTTTGTATTATTACTTTCTACTTATTATTGTCCACTTCCTCCCCCAATCAAATATTTCCTTTCTAAATACTTTGCAAATACCTTATATACACAGAGATACTGATAAGTGAGAAAACCTGGACAAGCAATCTAACTTTCTGTAGGGCTACGTTGGAATTGAAGAACTAGAAATAAAGAGAAAAAAACTAATGCTATTAAAACAAACAAACAGACAAACAACAACAACAAACACTTCACTTTCTGTTACAAAGAAAGCGCGAGGCATTGTTAAACTTAATAATTACATTTCTGTTCTAATCTGTGCTAAAATACCGGACTGACATTTACACCATTCCATCAAGGTGACTTTTAACACTGTTGTAGAATTGAGTTTGATGCCACAGACCCTTCCCTAAGTAAGAAATGTGAGCAGAATTACTCCATTGTGAAAGCTTCAGGCTTGAATCCCTGGAGAAGCATTTCCAGAAATGACCAGAAAGTTTCCCATAAAGAGGAAAAATGCAAACAGCTGAAGGTCCGTTTCACATTATCGTATTCCTTCCTTGTACATTCACATTTCCCACAGGCACTCGTGGAAGACAAATACAACCAGAATAAAGAGCAGGGAATAAATCCTTTAACATACAGTCAGTGGCAAATGTAGAAAAAACATATAAAGAGAGGATTTTAACTTCTGGATTTAGTGACTTGAGATCCTCATTTGGGAGCCATATTAATATTTGCATCCAGCTAGGAATCAGGAATATAGAAACGAAACTAACAGCAAAGAGATTTACTGTGGTTATACGATGAGGACTCTAAAACCTACACTGTCCCTTATATTCATGACCCTTAAGTAAGAGTTTAAAAGAGGTGTAATATATGAATTTATGTATATCTTTAGTCTCTTACTAAACAAAACCAACTGCTCACTAAGGAACAACTTATAAATAACTAATTATTGCCACTGAAAACTTCTTGATACCAGCAAAACCCCAAACTTCCCATAGTTGCAGATAAATTCTATTTGCCATTACCAGTCATAAGTATGAACCTTTGCTGAAACAACTGAATTCAAAGTTTTAAGGGGGCTCCTAAATTTACTATCTTATGAGAAAATTACATCAGCTGTTTTTATTTGTATAGCTGAAATTATATTCACGTACGCTAAGAAAGAATTAAATGAGGTAAGCCTATTTCTTAAGTTCAATGTGAGGTTTCCTCAGCAAGAGGATTATAACCAGGTAAGTCAAGACGATGACTTCTTCAACACAGCTTCATTAAGCATAAATATTTCATTAAGCAGTAACCTGCCTAAATTCTGAAATTCTGTGTTCTTCTGACTGTGACTGGTAATAGTACAGCACGCCTGTTTTAGCCACATAATGGAGAGACCAGCAAAATCTGGTTACTCACTAGAAGGTCTTTGCAAAAAGACAGAAAAAATTGAGGCCAATGCAAAATCTACTTGAAGTTTCCTATCAGAAGCAGCTCTCATCTTAAGTATTTTGAAAAAAAATAACACTGAAATTTGATTGAATGCATTCTAGTTCCACAGCTGATTTCAGATTACTTCAAAGTTCAGTGTTTGAGTTTTACATAGTTCTGTGGTTGAGAGGATGTTGGCCATGTTGGTTTAAATAAACTTCTATACTATTTCCTACTTGTACATTTAAAACTCAGTGCCAAGTTTTTTCCTCCAGATATAGTATTTCAGTATTTTGTGTTGCCAATTTTCACTTTCTTCCATGGTTAGAAATATATATATATATATACACACGAATCATAAATGCATCAAGAAAATGACCTAGCTATACTAACCAAAACTAAGACTTGCTTATAATTTAGTTTGCTTATAATTCTATACAGATTGCCCTTGTGAGAGGGCAGGGACGGCAAGATGTACAACGAAAGGAGGCAGGACAGGAACTAAACAAGTAATTATCTTTGGTGAATCTAAGATTATTTGGAAAGGATCACAAATCCTTGATTCACCCAGTTAAAAACTCCTTTCAACCCACTGCCTAAAAGCAATCCTAGAAATTCTGATCACTATAGTTTACTACCCCAGATGAAGTTACATTAATGCATAACATCAGGGCATAGCTCAAAAGACAGCTTACTTGGGAAGACTGTGTACACTCTGAAGAGACTCAATAGTTAGGTATGATTCACTCTGAGTGACTGCTTTACATTTTTTCTTTATCAGCATGTGAGTAATGACTCCACATTTGGTCAGCATCGACCCGTGCAGAGTATCTCTCAAATCTGTGTTCACCCTAAAACTCCTCGTAAGCATTCACTGTTCTTCTGTCATTAACGTATTGGTTATCTGCTCTTCTGCAGAGACCTGTGATTTGTCCAACTAGTCACAACATGCATCTCAAACATTGACTAATTGAAACGAACAGGTTTCAAAAATCTATTGGACTGTGTATCTAAAATTAACAGCAAAAAGTTAAAAAAAACAGTTCTGAATCCCTGTAAGAGACAGAGATCATCGCTAATAAAAACAGAGTAAAACTTAAACACACGTTCAAGATAAATTCCAGATGAAAGTGTAGAGATGAAAGTGCTAAATAGTGTTGTGTGTATGTGAAACGAGACAAACAAATTCACATACAGTAAACTACCAGAAAAAAAAAAAAAAAAAAAAAAAAAAACAATGCTGAACATCCCACCAACACATAATATCTGGTAATAAATATCTGAGGTGGTTGAAGTGAATAGATGTGAATATCCTTCCATGTTCCTCTATATTTATATCACCCATGACAAAGTTTTGTAGATCTTCTAGGCACCACAGCAGGTCAGAGGTCCCCAGTTGTGTTCCAAATCCAGTCCATCAGAAAACAGGAGAGATTCATAATCCGTATACACCTGATGGAGTTGGTTGAGACAGCTGGAATATCTTCCAACTAGGACTTCTGGAGTGATGGGATTATTGTCCTCTCCCTCCTCCCGCCCCCAGTCATATTTATCAAAGTATCTTACACTGTCATGTTTTTTGAGTACTTGCTAAACACTATTTGAAGGTACACAAATTTAAGGAGATAATGACCACTTACCAAAAAATATCTTTATTGGGTATAAAAAACAGTAAATTCCATCAGATGTCAGTAACAAGTATGTATTACAAGTCTTTTACGCTGCGGTATTAATACATGCCTGCAAGTGTTTATACCTATGTTTCTTCTGGGCAATTACCTCCAGTTTTGAAAGAACTTTTCCTATTTACATTTTGTAAAAACCAGCCTGACGTGCCTCATTTCTATGCTAACAAGTCTGTCTACTTTTGCCAGGCCTCCACTTTAAAAGCTTCATTTGAAATGAAATCTACAACAGAAATATAAAAGATAATGTACAAGGACAGCCTATGTTTGCTCAAGAATGCAAGGAGGGGAAGATCATTTAAATGCTTCCCTAGAGCAGGTTAAAAGCACAGCGGAAGACTGCAGATGTAGCCAATTCAATGGCAAACTCATTCTTATATGTTACTGTCCAGAAAGGAATGTATTTCAGTTATTCGGGCTGGAAAATCTAGCCCACAGTTTAGGACTCTGTCTGCCTCCCTGTGCCAAGTGTTAACACTTACATGTTCTTGTTTTTTGGTTATGAAACAGGAATAATAGTTTTTGCCTACTTTTCAAGAACTGGGTAAATTAAAGACTACCAGGTGCTTACATTCAGCTTATAGAGACTACATGATGACTTAAGGTAGCAACAAGCCTGCCTTTTTAGCTGTAGCCTGAAAACAATGACGTAGACTGTGCACTGTTCAGGGATGGATAAGACAGGCTCAGAGTGTATGAGAAAAATCTTGTCCAAGAACACAAAGCAAGCGCCCTTTGCAATTTCATGCAGGAAAGAAGAGTATTTTCCTAGCATTACATTACTTGTTGGTGGTGTTTTTCTGTTATTGTTTTTTAAGTTGTATGCCATTAACATGTGAAAACCTGGCCAGGCAGAAGACACCTCTGTTTATGAATATAAGCCCTGAGAATGCTTTATTGAGTTTAGTCCTAAACTTGTATTTGGGTAGCAGAGGACAGTCAGCTTGTCAGAAAGGTCAGCTCCTTACATGTTTTAATGTGTAATTATTTTGCGCTGTTTAGTATTTTGCAAACCATCCTTACAACAATGAAGTATTGCCTTCATTGTAACCTGTAGCTCTTAAGCTCCTCAACCTGTTACTCTATATGAAAAAAGGTACTTATTTGGAAACTAAGCATATGCACCGCCTCCATCCTCAGATGAAGATGACTTCAAATTTTGTAATATAAAGGTGTTTCACATCTGAACTCATTCTCATTTCATTCTGTTTCCATGTTCAATGCACAAAGATGGAGCAAATTCAAGCCATACATTACTGCTGATAACTCTAACTAAAAATAGAAGAGCGTAATATATACCAACCTATACCACCTACTGTCTGCCACCTACGCAAAAGGAATTTGCCTGCTCCCAGGCAAACCAATGTTCTGAAGTCAGTGATTTGTCTGGAACTTGATCCAGGTAGCACAGAATATTTCAGACCCCGTGTACATGCATATTGCATGCACAGCGTAATACATACCATGAGATAACAACAATGTAGTGAAACCATAAACGTTACCTTTGTCTTCAGAGATTTCTTGACTGCTCCGTGGGATAAGAGTCTCCTATGTGATTCAGGGGACAGCACATGGCTTGTAGGGACCTAAAACTTGGTGGATTTATGGGTTGTTGAAAGTAGGGTCGGTTGAATGTTCTGATAATGTTTGCTTGTTTGTCTCAATATAGTGGCTGTTCTATGTACTCCATTTTATGGGTAAACAAATCCTCCTAACAGCAGAGATTTATCTTGTTGGAAAGGCTATGTGAGTTTCAGACCATGTCACCTTGAGATGATTGACTTTGCAATTTTTTCCTATATGCACACTTTTAAAATGTTTTTATAAAATTATATATTTTTTAATTATGCTTACATTAAACATTCAAAACCAATTGGTCTCTGATTTACTCGTTTTGTAATTTGACCTAGCAGTTAACCTCCCCTAAATTTTGTGCTTACCTGGTCCCTCAAAGGGCAAGAGGTTGGAAGGAATTGGGTCCTTAGAACTCAGTGGGATCAGGTAGAGATTCTTGACATGTCTGTTGTTATTAGTTACAACACCAAAACAACCACGTCTGATAAAATAGGAGTAGAGAGAGAGATAGGCAACTTCTTCTTCTTCTGTGGCAGGATGGAAACGAATCAAACGAATCAAAAACAATTCCTGAAATACAAAATCAAAGTGGAAAAATTCAACCTGTAACACATCAGCAAATAAAATTGTTTTCCACTTTCATCCAATATAGGATGAAAGTCTGGAGCAGCTTTAAACCAAGATTTAAGAAAATACTGTCATTCAATTGGTAATATTAAACCAGAATCAATTTTGTCATTTTCAGAAATACCAACTATTTACGTATCTCACATCAAGCTACACCTCTTTAGGTTCAGAATATTCAAATAATTATGAAAGAAATGGAAAATTCTTAGATTATATTTGCATACTGTGCTTCATTTTTACTAAATCCATAAGGGTTTTAGTAGTAAAATTTATTACATACACTTACTAATAATTTCCTAGTCTTTTAAAATTGAATTTCTATCTTCAGTAACTGAATAAATAGATTGTTTATATTCAATCATTAAAAAACAATAGGTTGTATGAATGTTTAACTACTACACAGGGGAAAGACGATTGGCAGCTCAACAGGCAAACCTGTTTCTTCAATAAATCAAAAATTTCAATGGAATAAGTGGTAGCAGTAGTTTTCTAGGTATGATCGACATCAATATAAATTAGTAACAAGGAAATTCTATCAAAAGCTGCTGTATATTTCTTCCTGGTTTTCCAAAGGATTTTAAGTAAATACCTTACAAAGTGAAGATCTGAGTTTGCCAACATAATCCCAGACTGCCTTCGGTGAGATCTTCCCACCAATATGAATCGTGTCTGGTAAATCCTAAACAAGAAGCATTACATGGTCGTATAAGAAAAGGAAAGAGAGGCTACAGTTTTGAACCAGCACAGATTGCCCCATCCCAGTAGCTTAGGCGATAATACAGTACTATGTTTTACTAAACTTGCACATACACATTCCTAATTTCAGACAGGCTGTTTCCAAAATGCAAGGAGTTCATTATGGCATATTACTGGAAGGCTGGCAGTACACACAAAACAGAAAAAGCACTGCCTGACGAAGATAGCAGTGGAAGGTCAAATACTTTTGTATGCCTATCAGCCGATTCTATTTGTTAGCTTTGCTTTTACAGGGAACCTGTTATATGTAGTATAGCTTTTATCTACGCTTTCAATTTATCTGAAATTTTTGCACCCATATGAATTCTAGTTAGCTTCCTGTCATGATGACAGTGAAACCTGTTTTAGCAAAAACAACAAGAGAGCCACCAACCCTCCTAAGAAAAGACCTAAACTACATGCCTGAAACCCTCAATCACAACAAATACACTTCTTCAGAGAAGTTAAATAACTGCTCAGTTGTTTCATCACAAGCTGTCATACTACCTAATTAGTTGAATGTACACCCTCCCAAAATATAAAAGCAGTTGCATCAAAGTTAATCAAAGGATGATATTTTTAATAAATGGCCAAACTTTTCTAATAGATCACATCAGTGATCCATCCATCTGTTTGTGAGCAGAACAAGACATCTCTTTCAAAACACATGCTGATGATGCTTCTCGTCAAAAACTGATCTTGCTATTATCAAGCTATTATTCTATGTTAGATACTAACATATATATAAACATATTAACAGACATGAGAATTCTTCACAAATACGTGAGGAATTTTTTTTAAAAGGCTTTCTCTCCTCCCCCCTGCCTCAGGCTACTGTTCCTATTACTAAAGGAGATTACTAAAGGGATGCAATTTTTTTTTTTTTTGTTACACGTCCAATATAACAACATACACAGTGACCCCAGCCTTTCTAACAACAGGAACTGCAATACATTCTAAACGCATAAACATGTCAGTGCTAACCTCACTAAGATAATCAAAGCACCCAGAGACAGGATATGCTTTAGTGATAAATTTGGCCACACTCTGCAGATTAATAAATCCTTTCCAAATGGTGTTGAGGCGAGAGAGGAAGAGAGAAGTATCGCTGCCTTGAGGTGAGCGTGGCTCAGCAACACTGCAAAACAAATCCAAAAGAGAAACGTTATAGAGCACAGTAAGAATGCTTCCTTCTTCTTCTTTTCTTCCCTCCTCTTATTGATCAATTACTTTATTTTAAAAAAGCAAGTAACAGAAGCCTTAGTAAATGCTTTGTTAATGTTTTCCACTTTCATCCAATATAGGATGAAAGTCTGGAGCAGCTTTAAACCAACCCTCACAAACACTTAATATATTTGAATGCACATGCAGATTTAAAGTCAAATATCTTATAAGTTTTATTTATCTGTTAAAACACATTGAAGAATTTTTACTGTCAATATATAACGATGCTCAGAAAATTTTACCAACTAGAGAAGTTAAACAAGGAGATGACGAATTAAAAATTTAAAGTTCAGGTGATCGCATTTAAAGTTGAACATGCCTTTTGATTATTGGCAGGGGAGGGTAAGAAGCAAAGGGGGACAAACAAACTGACCATAGCGAGACCAGAGATTCAGTGGCTTAGCTTACTATTAAATATACACACCTGATATTGGGTGACTGATGAACAGCTAAGTATCTTGGATCTGGTGAGGACGATGGCTTTGTTAATATTGATTTGGGAACAGTCATAACTGGTTTTGACATTTCCTGCTTTGTCTCCCCTGTCAAAACTTCACCAGATGCAGTACCAGAACGCAGGGCTGTCGTCGTAGTACCAGAGGAGCCGCTCATTGGTGTTCTAGGCTCTCGGCCAGAAACTGTTACAGTTGTGACAACTGCACCAGTGCAAGAGGCAGGAAAAGTCGAAGGTTCTTCAGATGAAGAATCTGTGTTGTTATGGCCTTGGGTTGTAGGAATGTAAGTTCTTTCTAAGCTTGACTGGGAAACTGCTTCTGCTGCAGGTGCAACTTCGGTTTCCTCTGTGTTTTCAGAGGCTGCCTCTTTAGCAGGCTCCGCTGCTGCTGATGGTGCAGAACTTTCATATTTTCTCTGAACTTCTGGTTTAGATTTTGACACTGCTTTTTTAGCAGAAGCCATTAATTTTATCTTCTTCGGTGGTAATTCATCTTCAGATGCTGAAATCTGACCTACAAAAATAATTTTAAAGTGTTTTTGATTACTGTTTAACAATGAAAAGGTCTGAAGAGAAAAACAAGTAAGCAAGCAATGCTCTTAATAATTCTTTTACTTCAGACAAAGTCAACACTGTAGATACCTGTACAGATTTTGCAGTTCAGGTCAAAAAGATGGGCTCGATGTTCATTTGTTGTATCCTTCAACATACTGCTAAAAACGTCTAGAGAAGGAGCACTATTTACATTTTGTACAGTTTGGGTTGACTTCTGCTGCTCCTGGAAATGAACAAACACAGAAAACATTCTGGTTGATTGCTAAATTCAATCATAAAAAAATACTTTTGAAACCGTTAATTCCAGTTCTTTAAAAAGATATTAAGGGCTGTGCAGAACTACTGCTCTGAGCAGCACTTACAAAAAGATGGAATTTTGAAATATTCTTCCCCTTTTATCATTTGTTTAAGAATATCATGTCAAACAGAGTTCTCAAATAGTATTTGTCCTCATTTCATTTCATGTAATTCCGAAGTAGATACTATCACATTAACTGCTTCCTGAGAATACAGAATTGTAATACTGATCACATTTTTGGGGGGGAAAACAATTGGCTAAGATTTTGCTGTAAACTGAGGCAAAGGTCTGAAAAACACGCATCATCTGATATTTTAGAAGCACATGTGATATATGCCCGATATTAGGTTGTTGCATTCCTTCAAACCAAAAGGAAAATGCTCATAGCACACCTACTAGGTGATATTCTTACAGTTCATTGAAACAACCTGCATTTCTGATACAAAATTTGAGGCCCTAGTTAGCATTTATCTCCCTTGGCACCTCCATGCTAAAGCAATAGCTAATACTTATATCAGAATCAGACACCGGGGGAGAATCTTCCATATTTACATCTGGCACTTGTTCCCGTTTTACAGCTGCTTTCTTGATCTCGTGTGATTTGTTTCTTGACTCTAACATCTGAGAGAAACAAAAACACTTTAGTAACAAGTCTGCATACTGATTTTATAATTTTATTTTGTATTTTCTTATCAGTTGGCTAGTGGAAGAGAAAAAGCTTACGTTATTCATATTTCATTAGGAAGAAAACAATATATTAATTATGGGTGGTAAGGGCTGGTGAAGTTACTGGTAGTTCATATCTAAGGACACACTGGAGAATCGTATTGCTTACCGCTTTGGCTGGTTTCTCCTTCCATACAGACAGTTCTTTAGATAAAAGTTCTTCGGGTTTCATTCTCACTAGTTTTGACACTGAGATTTCTCCACGAAGAACACGATGAAAAAGTCCCTAAAAAAAAAAAAAAACAAAAAAAAAACACACTTTGTTGCCATGCTGAATAACTTAAGCAACTAACATGATTTGCAGTGCTGGACTGTCAAAACCCTTTCAGGTTTCTTAATTCCCTATTAAAAATGCCAGTTAATCTTAAGAAAACTTAGCACGGTGCAGCAACCAGAAACTAATGATGAAATCATCATGAAGTATGAATTTTCCACATTACCATAAAATAGACTATCAATTCTACTGAACAGGAATTTTGAGAGATGAACTGCCACTCCTGTTTCATATCTATAGTAGAATTTTTTTTTTAAAAATTACGTTGTCTAGTCACTATTCCCATCTGCACCAGCTTCTTTTTCCTTTAAAAGATAAATTATCATGTACACAAGTGGTCTCCCATACAAACCACAGAACGTCACAGAAGAAAAACATTTATTTTTTTTCTAAGAATGCCATTCAATAAACAAATATTTCACTACAAAGGCCAATCTTAATAAATACACGCGATCCAACTGGACTTCCATTCCAACTGGATTATTTAATATTTGAATGGCTTTAAAACAATTTTTAGAGCATAATTCATAAGTCTCTCTCTTGAAACTACATATTGATGTATTATTTAAAAAACAGAATATATTTCAGTACGTTTACTGTTTAAGTAAATTCCAAACCTGGTTTTTTGGGTCCTTGAGATTGAACATGATGCTGCGGTATTTACTCTTGTATCGGTTGTCCGTAACTTGAAACAAATTAAACATCTCCTTTTCAATATTGAGTGCTACTTTCCCTACTTCACTCTCTGTCATGACCAGATCATCACTATCATTGACTCTGTCAAAAACAAGAAAGGGTATGCGCATTTACGTTAGGCACAAATTCTTCAGGCAGCATTCATAAAAACTAAATTTTCAGAGGAAGGAGTTAACCACGCTTTTATTCACTCAGTGAGGACTTCCTTAAAACACATTTCAAAGCCAAAGTCTATCTCAGGACCTCAAAATGTCAACAATGGCAACCTTTTGCTACTGTCTACAGAAGACCACGGAAGACAGCCTTAACGAACTGAAGCCAGGTCAGTCCTTACAAATACTCCTACTCATGACACTGCAATTAGTTTTTTGTTGTTGTTTTTTGTCATGAGCTACTGAGGGAGCTAAAACACTTCAGTTTTAATCTTAGACCCTCCACTGTGAACAGCATTTCTATTTCAGAGACACTACCAGAGCACAGTGGCCTAAGTCTTGACAGCTGACAAGAGCTTTAATATTTGTGGGACAATGTTTCAGCTTTTTTTTTTTTTTTTTTTTTTTTTTTTTTAAAAATAGTAATACAGTTGCTAACTTTGGGAGAAGAAGGAACCTCTGCCTCAGCAAGCCCTTCCAACCTTTCACTGTGATATTCCCTACACTATGCTTCGTACAACCCCTACATCTCCAAACACCACCATTGCCAGATATCAGCTTCAGGTCACCTGCATTATAAACATCTCTATGCTGTGATTTAATTCTTCAACTGTAATTGTCTCTCACTACAAATGGGATAGTGACTTTTTTTTAAAGGCTTTTTCACATGCCCAATTATTTGGCATCAGATTTTTTATTTTTAATAAAGCTCTAATGCTAAAAATACTTGTAGTAATTTCTAGCACAAATTAAATCCCTTAGTATCACTTAGCAAGAAAGAAACAAAACTCTGCAGGCTAACCCTTTACTTCTAGTTGTAGTTTCCTATATAAAATAAGTGCTTTGAATTCTCACCCACCTCTTCCATAACATTTCTTTTAGGGACTGACGAATATGTTGTCGAATCTGTGAGTTGGGCTGCGACTGGATAGGGCTAGCTTGTGTTTTTGCTTGTCTACTTCCAGATGCAGTAGAAACGGAAGACAGCGAAGGCCTTTTGAGTCCTCCAGCCAAACTGGATGCAGCTAGTTTTTTGGAAACTGGCGAGTCATGAGAAGAAGCTGCTTGTTTTGAAGGAACGCCACCTGTTGAAGGCCATGGTTTCTTGGGAATTTCACCTTTGAAACTCCCAGCAGGTTTAAGCGTCTGCTTCATTAGCGATGTGCTAGACATGGAAGGGGACTTCTTTGGAGAAAAATTTTTAGTGAGGGAAGATGCATGTTTCTCCACCATAGATGCTGAAGCAATAGCTTTCTTTGATGCCCCTATAAACTCTGTCGCTTTATCTTTTTTTCTCTTCTCTTCCTTTTGAGCTGTTAAAACAAAGAAGAAAATGCAGTATTAAATGCTTAACATTATAACTTCCTGTTTATGAAGACCAGCTGCCAACCTATAAGGAAGTCTGTGAAATACCTCTGGAGAACTACCAAGTATATAATTTAAGCCATTCATTTTTAAAGCCTTTTTAAAGCCTTTTTAAAAAATGTGTAAAAGTTGACTTTTTTAAGAAGAAGTTTGCCTTTGATCCTGCAGAGAGCACTTCTCAGAGACTGTCCGAAGAGTTTAAAAGAGTTGCATTTTGGTTGTAAAGGTTGAAAATCTCAGTCACAAGCTATGCAAGAAAATTAAAAAAAAAAAAAAAAAGACACCACCTTCAAAGATTCCTGAGTTGGACTTCATGATTAAGCTTCAAAACAAACAAACAAACAAACAAACAAACATTTTCACAAAGTCTTAAAAAAAAAAAAAAAAAAAAGCAACACAACCCATATCTCACATTTAAGCAGAAATCCTCGCTCCAAACTTTCTACTTTAAGGAGCAAGCAAAGAGAGTCAAGTTAAACAACAAATCAATTGCTTAAAATTTTAAATATACGTTCAAGCCATTTGGTTGCTAGTATGAGTATCACACTGTCGCTATAAACTATCAGATCTTCTCATTTACTTTCCAGTTAAACTCTAGATTTAATACTATAATATTTAATAATTAAATATTAAAACCATTGCTCAAACTGCGGCTATTTAATTCCCACCAACTATTCCATTCACAATATCCAAAACTGCCATTTAATGTTTTTTCTAACATCAATATATTGACAATACACATAATGCACAAGAAAATTTACAAATTACAAGCGAAAACTCCATATCCTGAAGTTATAATTGCACAGGACTTTAAAAACAAGCATTTCTGTAGGTTGCATTTCACCTGTCCACATTTTGGCACTGACGGGAACAATTCAGCAAAACGTAATAAGCCAAAACACACTCTCCATCCAGCAAACGTGATGTGCTCCACTTCAGTTTGCCAGAAGTCTCGTTTACAGGACATCAGAGTTACCGTGGGCAGAGTTACCGTGACACATTCGTTGTGACAGCACAAAGGTTCCGAGGGAAACCAAGAAACAACTCCTGAGATGAAGTTGTTCTGATTAGAAAAGCTAAAGTTACTTCCCCAAAAGTCTTTTTTCTCCTCATAAATCTGCATTTGACTACTGACCAGTTTGTGATTTCTTAATTTTTTCATTATTATCTGATGTTTTTAGCTAGCAAGGTTTTGTAATCAGAATTAGTCCCACAGCCCCATCTGCAGAGAGCTATGTGCTTCCCGGGAAGGATGCAGAAATTTAACTTTGGTTAATTTCACCACAAACCAAATGGACCCTTTTGGTCTTCCATACCTGCTACAGTGAGAGCAGACATTATCAGGAAGGGTCTAACAACCGATTTTTCTCAGACTTGAGGGGGACAAAGGTAGGGAGCACCCTTCTGAAGCCCAGTTCGCCCAGTTCAAGAAATCCTATAACAGCATACTGTTTGAATAGGAATACACCTCAGAAAGGGGAAGATTTGGATTACCTGAGAAACAATGTCACTACTCATTTCTGAGTGAAACAGCCTTCCCACCTTTGCCGGTCGTTAAATTCTGTTAGACGCTGAGCGTTTGTAGTAGGCACCTCCAGCAGAACGCAAGCTTGTAACGAGCTGCACTACACTGCCTCTTACTGCCAGCATGTTTCACCACCAATACACAAGCTGGTGGTTAAGATGAACCATAAAACCGATGCTGTACCTGAATTTTCATAAGGCTAGGCAGAGAAGCAGGTGCTAAACGTTGCCTGGAATACAAAGTGAAGAGGAGGATGCAGAAGCACTAGCTATGTGGATCCACTGTGAGTGGATGCCTTGCTAAAGGTTTCTGAGTGAAAGTTATCTGAAGTGTAAGATGAAACACACTACATTAAATCATTCCAAAGAGCGTGAAGATCTTACTAGAGATTAAACTTCTTGTTCACCCACTGTTCCCGTACTTTTCCCTAGGGACTGGTCTCAAGTACTGACAAACTGAACACAAACCCAGGGGGATGTTGAGCTGGACTCACACGGACTTCTCTTCTGTTTCTATTATCTCCCAAAGCCTACCCCACTAACCTTACACTATCCGTCAGGAGGCATTGAGCTATCCCAGGAAGGAGAACAGGGATCAGAAACTATCAGTGACATTTTCAGTTTGGTCTAATGAGGCACCTGGAACTTAATACACTGAGGTAAAAAGCTGAACTACTTTGAATGAACAGTCTTGAAAAGCTAGAAGATGAATATCCAAAATATGTGTACAATAAGGTTGTGAGAATTTCTCTACTTCTGGTTCCTGGTTTATCTTCTGCCCAGACTTGTCTCTTCAGGCCGGTGGGACAGCGCACCTCTGTCTCACTACGGAGCGGCAGGACAGCACAGCTCAGGGTTCAAAATGACCACAGTACAATTCGGTCCTCGGTGCTATGATTTTAGTTCTTTTGGGTTGCAGCAGAAGTACAAAACATGAAATACTAAGCTTACATTCCATACTTACAGTTTTATCATCTGTTCAAATTAGTTAACAAGCACGCTGATAGAACTAAGAACAGCAGTTAAGATATTGTGTATATAAAAAATATATCCGTGCCCCAAACCTTCCTGTGTTCCAACGGCTATATCATGGTAAAACTATATACATGTAAAATAAATAAATAAATGGCACTAGCACAAAGGTAGATTGAAGTTCCCAGGGTTGATAGGCAGCAGCATCAGTATGGGTTCAAGAAGAAAGATGCACAAGCATCCTTTATTCTGCCAGTTCACGTCATGGCTATTTTGAAATGTTTCTACAGTAGAGCACAGAACTCAATGCTTCTTTAGCCAACAGAAAATGAGCAGATATTTCAGCCTCATGGAAGTCTAACAGTCTCACAAACTAAAATACTACTTTATAATTACAACTGTCTACCTAACTACTTGCTGGCAGGGATTCTGCATGTAGTAAAAGATACCTACACTACATAGGCTATTCGGTGTTTCAGAACACCTGTGAAGTACTTTCTCAAATCTGCAGGACACCTCACTACATTTGAAGGATAGTGAAGTGGTGTGTGTGTTTTGACAAAGTATTGAAGGTACTTACATCCTACATATGTTAACAACCTCATCTTAAAAAAAAAAAAAGAAAACACCCTCATATCCCATTTTGACTATGACAAAATGGATAGGCCCTGACAGATTTTTTTGGTTTACTGACAGGATTAGTGTTCTGCCAGACAATCCAGCTGCACCAACTCACGCTGTCCTTGCACAGCTCTTGTATCCAATGCACAGGAGGGCAGGAGCACACAGCTGAGCGCGGGGAAGGAGCAGGACTGTTGGCGTTAGGTCAGAGGTTGGACTCGATGATCTTGAGGTCTCTTCCAACCTAGATATTCTGTGATTCTGTGATTCTGGCAGCAGCTCACCAGTCCATTGCCTCAGCTGCAAGGCGAGCATGCCCCCCAGCCAGCACCATCTTCTGATGGGCGCTGTTTCTGGTGCGCGTTTGGAAAAGTTACCAGAAGTGAGTACTCTTTTCAGAGAGCAGTATGCCAACACAGGAGGGTCCCCGCCGCCCCTTCAGCCCACCCTAGCGCTGAGGGGACCGAAGGCTCCCCCCGGGCAGCTCCAACCCCGCAAGGCCTACCGAGGAGCCGCCTCCAACAGCCGCTCCACCGCCCCCCTCCCTGCGCCCTGAGGGCGGCTTCGCCAACCGCCATGAGGGGGCGGCTCGGCCCCTCGCCGTCCTGCCGGGCACCATCGGGCTCCGAGCCCCGCAGGGACGGGTGCTGAGCCCTCCTTGCTGGTCCCGGCTTCGAGGGCTTTGCGTTTTGTTTCAGTTTAGGCTGTGGAGAACGCGGCGGGGTGGGCGCGGAGAGCGCGGTCCGTGAAGGAACGGCGAGGGGAAGGAAGGGGGGCGCTGAGGGGAGGAAGGGCTGCAGAGGTTTTAAGTTTATTGTTTGGTGGTTTTTTGTGTTTTTTTTTGCTTTTTTTCCGCGTCAAGCGTCCCCATTCGATGCGAATGGTGCAGGAATGCATCGCCTAACACGAGTCGGAGAACCTCAAAGCCTTCGCTGAGGGAACTGCAGCCGCAGAGCAGGCAGCAGAGCTCAGCTGCTGAGCACAACGAGGCTCGCTCATCTCGGCGGCTGTGTGGCCTCAGCCGCTCCCGGTGCCTAAAAATAAAGCCAAAATAAAAATAAAAGTAAAAAAAAAAAAAGCCGTATGGGAGCTCAGCGGCCCCGGCCGGGGCTACGCACACGGTCCCGGGGCTGCCTCAGCTGCCCACCCGCGCACCAGCCATCAGGAGGGGAAATCGTGGGAGGAAAAAAAGCCACGATGTTTTGAAATTAACACGTGCGTTTTGTTTCTCTGTCGCAGGGTGCTCTCTCCTCCCTTTCTGCCTTCCCCCCCCCCCGAGGAGCACGTCTCCGCAGCACTGGAGGCAGGAGCTTGCTACACGCAGGTACGGTGGAGGTAAACGCCTTGGTAATGCACCCGTGTGTAAAAACTTACACGGTCGGTGTGTAAACCGACTCAAAAGCCCCTTTCCAGTCTTCTGGAGTTGTCAAGTGGTATTACCGCATCATGCCATGAAAATGAGCGAGGTGCATTTACGGTTCCTTAACGGTGAACAGATTCTCCAAACTAATCTGTGATAAAAGAGCATTTCCTATAAGGAAAAATAAAACTTTCACCTATCTATTTCACAACAATGAAAGGTCCGGGAATCTAGTATTTCCACAGCTCAAAGCCAAAATAGATTACTTAATTATTCATTTCTCCAGATCTTTTTGGTGTAAAATCTGAAAGTAACTCAAACAACAAAATCTTCAGAATAAATTAGGGCATGTGTTAGAACTGAGAGAAAAAATCACAAGAACAGACTTTCACATGTTTTTCAGAACACCTACAAGTAAGTATCAGTTGGGTGTGGTGGCATCCTGTAAAATACCTTTTGTTAAACAGATGGAAATGAAACTTGTGTGCCATCAGCCTCTTGTGGTGGCATGTTGAGAAGTAGCAACGCTAGTTAGAAAATAATACACATGTACAGATTTAAGAAATGGACAACGTTTCACTGTAGATGTTTATTCTAGTAACAAAAACCTGTGAAGTCCCATATTTTAATGTACAGTGATATATTTTGTCCTATAAAATACAACTTACAGAAATTTCTATCAAGTAAACCTAAACAAACACACTTGCTTTTTGCATACTTTTACGTGTATCTTTAAATTAAAAACATCTCATTAAGAAAAATCTTACACCATAGTAGATGTTTGCATTTAATACCGCCTCTTTGCATTTTAACATTTTGTCTACGGGTTCAGAATACAGACCAATATTACTAATAATTAATATTACTAAATAATTAATAATTATTAAAATTACTCAATAATTAATAATTAATATTACTAATACTTAATAATTAATATTACCAATCTTCTTTTCAAACTTAATGCAGTTTTATACCTTTTTCAGTGGACAGTCTTATATACGCTACCAGCATAAGCAGGGTCTGACAACAGTGACACTTTTTTTTTTTCTTTTTTTTTTTTCAGGAGCAAAACACTTTTAGAGTGGAAAGTACAGGACAATGGAGACATTTCTTAAATTTCCAGCAAAGTTCTGCCAAAAGAAAACCCAAGAAATGTCCCACATAATTAATTTAAATCGAAGAAATAAATTCCATGGCCCATTTAATAAACTTCTTTTATTTAACAAACATCTTTTTCTTTCCTTTGGTATACCAATTCATTTGTAGTCTTAGCTCTTTGCCAATAGATGTCTGATTTTTTTAATTTTTTTGCTGGTTATAAAGGTGCTACTTTTATATACTCTTTAATTGCAGGTTTGTAAAAATGTGAAATTAAAAACCCCTCATCCACATGAAAAACTAGGTACGTTTTTTTTCGTTGTTGTACACTTAACAGATGGATTTCAAAACACAAAATACCTGTATATAAAAAGGAAGATAGTGCACTTTAAGCTTATAACATTCCATTTTCAAATCCTCCGTCCAATAATCAGTAACACTGTTCTTCTGCAGCCTTCTCCTAAATACGCATGACCCTTCCATTGTAAAATAAACAAGACAGCAATATTTGACTCCTTGTTTAAAGCGTGTGCTGTAGGAACAACTTTGACACCAAAATATCACATACATGAGATGTAAAGGTATGGCTCCTAAGGTCTTGATTAAATTCTTTTACAAAATTACAATTCAAGTTACTGGAAAACATAACTTTATAATTTTAAAAAGCAATATGGGCTCTTCTTAGACTTTTTCCATTTCTGTACTGTAAATGGAAATTTTAAGATAAAGATGCAAGTAGGAAAAACAAAATCTCAGAACAGGTAACGCTGTGAATTTTTATAAGAAAAACATTATGCACAAAATGCAGCAAGTGAAAGTCCAGTATGTTCTTGCCTTTTACCTATTTGAATATTGTCATTCACAGTTGTTCAAAAATTGCTAATTTGTCAGTACATTTTGTAAGGCTAGATTTACAACAGCATTTTTGCAAAAGTGAGAATATACAGTATATACAGAAGACATTGACTCAGTCCTTGCAGTGGTGTATATTATCTATGGGAAATATAACAGCAGTTATAGTTCTATGACTGATTAGTGGAAGATGAAGCTTCTGCTTCTGTTGGTTTCTGACCTTCCTTAGGTGTTTCTGGCTTCATCTCTTTACCGATCTCCCTACTTTTACTCCGATCTTTCCGATCTTTTCCTCTTTCACGATCTTGATCTCTGTCTTGATCTTGCTCTTTTTCCCTGCTTCGATCCCGGTCTCGGTCTCTGTCACGATCTCTGTCTCTGCTTCTTGATCGTTCTCTGTCACGTTGGTTTCTGTCTCTGTTTTTATCCCATTCTTTGTCTCTGTGTCTCTCCCAGTCCCTGTCTCTGTTCCAGTTTCTGCCACGGTCTCTTTCCCAAGGTCTGCCATGTTCTCGATCCCTTCGTCTTTCCTCAAAGGGTCTGCTTTGTCGATTATCTGCTTGCTGAGGCTCTGGCTGATCTAAAACCTTGTCTTTACTTCCTCCTTCGTATCTCTCTCTCTGTCTCCCTTCAAATGTCTGGCCTCTAAATTCAAGATTTTTGCCTTCTCGGAAGTCAGATCCTGACCACTGTCCTTCTGACTCGGGCCCTTGCCCAGGAATACCAGAAAGAGGTGCAGACGGCCCAGCTTCCTCCCACATCTCCTTTCTGTGGCCTGGTGGATGACTGGGAAGGTCCAGGAGTGGTCTTGGGGTTGGCTTCATATTTTGTGGCGACTGTGGTCCATGCTGTGTAGAAAATAAGGAAGGAATGGGACTCTTTTGACTTCCAAATCTTCCAGGGGCAGATCCTCTTTGTCCATCGTTATTTGGAGAAACATGCTCTTCTGAGAACTGTGGCGCTGGGCCTCTAAAATTAGGTCCATGAGGTCCTCCGTGTGCATTGAGCATCAGTGGTGCTGGAGGTCCTCCTTTCTGCCCAGACAAAGAAAACGGACCTCCAGCTCGGTTCTCCTCAAAGTGCTGTGGGAGAGGTCCACCCTCACCCTGAACTGGTGGAGATTCAGTTTGTTCTACAAATTGATGAGGCTGAGGGTTTCTTTGTTCTTCGTATTGCACCGCAGAAAGACCCCTGTCTGGTTCAAAGTGACCAGGTCCCTTTTCCTGAGAAGTAAACATTGGATTTGCCTCGTTTGACCAGGATACTTTGTGCATATCTTGCAAAGACTGACTGTCATTAGATGTGGAGAAATTAGGCTGAAAAGACGTACTTGGAGGTGTCGGAAGCAGCACTTTACGTAAAGGCCTGGATGTAGAAGGTTCTGCAGAAACTGCTTGACTCACATTTTCCAAAGTAACTTGAACAGTATTTTCAAATTTGCTATTAGGTGCCTCTTTTTGGAGCACTGCAGGAGGCTTTTCACTGGAAACCCAGTTATCACCACCGTAACTAAGCTGAGTAGCAGGAATTAAAGTTTTATCTTCCTGACCAAGTGAAGTCTGCAAAGTGTTTGGAAAACTCGCTTGAGGGTCACAGCTCTGGTTTAAAACTTGTGCTTGCTGATTGGAAGATGAAGGTAAATCTACTTTTTGCGCAGCCTGTTGGTCCTGATGGAACAATTCAGTCTCTATTAGGGAAGATTTTGGTGGAGGTGACATTAAAGCATCAGACACCGAGAAGTGAGCCACTGAAACACCAACAGCTGCTCGTTGTTGTCTGAGGGCTTCTTCTTGCTCCTCAGTTTGTCGTTTCTGCTCTTCTAATTGTTTGTTTAATTCTTCTAACATTTTTTACAGTTCCACCAAGGATGAAGACACAGATAAATCTGGCACATACGAGGCAGGTGTTTCCACGGAAGTGTTTTTAGTGTCTGTATACATTTTGTTAGGTAAATCATCAACCGTAACTTTTGCTTCCTCCAAGATAGTTTTGTCTTCCAGATCATAGGCCTCATCCTTTAGTTCTGCTGTGTTACTGGGCTTCTCCACACTATACAGTTTTTTGCTTTCACCGGTCTGCATTTCAAAAGCTTTCTCTGGATCATATTCTTCTTCGGTATCGTATGGCCTGTCATCCTCCTCATCTTCTGTAGCTTTGTCTTTTGACATCTGTCCAAACTGTTGTGCAATGGGATCTAGCAAAGGAACAGCTGACACACCTCCATCCACAGCTGCTTTAGCTTCCTGATTTGAAGACTGGACAATTTCAGTCTCCTTAGCAAGAGGTTCAAAAGTCTTCTTTTTACCAAAAAGTGTCTGGAGGATGTACTCAAGAGGTGTGGTAGTTTTTGAGGATGAAGAATGCGTAGCAGTAGCACTTGTAGAAGCGGTAGCTGAAACTGGTGGTGGTACAGTACTTGTGGTTCCACTCTTAATCGAGGACGGTATTTTTAATACTGAAGGTGTAACTGATGAGGTTTCTGGAACGGGAAGTGGGGGTGGAGGTGGAGGAGATCCAGGTAGTGTTGTACTTACAGCTGAGTCTCCCGAATACAGTGTGTATTTCGGAGTTTTCTTTTCTTGTGAAGAAGCTACTGGCCCCTTAGAGTACAGCGATGTTTCTGTTTCCTCTTGCACCTGAATTCGGCTGCGCTTTGTCTCTATTTTGTCTGTATCCATGGTAGTAGCAGGACGCTTCCCTTTCTGACAGATAACCAATCCAAGAATTAAATTCGGACGTGAAGACTCGAGACCTGAAAGGAAACACAAAGATTGCATATGTAAAAAAACTACTATTTTTTATCTGTGTTCTCAATAGGAACTTATCATTTTATATAATGGCAGCTATGAGTCATAACAGTAACAGTTCTGCCCACCCGCGCACCAGCCATCAGGAGGGGAAATCGTGGGAGGAAAAAAAGCCACGATGTTTTGAAATTAACACGTGTGTTTTGTTTCTCTGTCGCAGGGTGCTCTCTCCTCCCTTTCTGCCTTCCCCCCCCCCCCCGAGGAGCACGTCTCCGCAGCACTGGAGGCAGGAGCTTGCTACACGCAGGTACGGTGGAGGTAAACGCCTTGGTAATGCACCCGTGTGTAAAAACTTACACGGTCGGTGTGTAAACCGACTCAAAAGCCCCTTTCCAGTCTTCTGGAGTTGTCAAGTGGTATTACCGCATCATGCCATGAAAATGAGTGAGGTGCATTTACGGTTCCTTAACGGTGAACAGATTCTCCAAACTAATCTGTGATAAAAGAGCATTTCTTATAAGGAAAAATAAAACTATATATTGCTTGACACTCACAAAGGATAGTTATTCTACCTGTGATTATTCTTTTATTTGCTAACGAGGAACATAACATTGCACAATTAGGCTTTTAATCGGTGCCTTACCTGCTCCTGTGGTTGTCACTTCTGGTTTTGTTGGAGGTATGAAAGGAGGCCAGTGTGGCGGGTGCTTCTGGACCAGCTCAAACATCCGTAGACTCTGCTGCTTTAGAATCTCCTGAGGACAGAATGCTTTCATTTTAAAAGCTGGCTCGGGGGACGCTTCAAACACAAAACGTGTCTGCTTAATTGAAAGTGTTTTTTAATTACGCATGTCCATCAGGAAAAAAAAGTCTTTATACAGACATACTGTGAAATCCAAGCACCATGGTCTCTGTAATACATCCCTAGTTAAAACACATCTGGAAGACAGATCTCTTGAACTGTACTACAAATTATCAGTCTTATCATCTTTTGATATCAGCTTTGATATCTGCAAACCTGTAATTTTGTTTACAGGTAGCAAGCACACTAGGAATGTACAATATTTTCTGCTTTTTAAAAGGAAGTTGCTTGCATAGAACTCTCCTCAAGTTTTCTGTTGATCAATAGCACAAAAGACAGATCTATCAGCTCCTCCAAAGGGGAAAAAAAAAAAAAAACGCATCAGATTTTGAAGGACAGGTTTTGGTCAGGAAAAAAGGTGTTCCTGAAGCCAAACGCTATTCCTCTTCAAAGAGAAGTTACCTTCTGTCCTGTATTTCAGTTATTTACAAACTGTTTTCCTTAGATGATTTTTTTTTTTTTTTTAAATAAATGCCTTTAGAGGTTGATGGTACTTTACATTCAGACGTCTGGTGCTTAGCTTAACAGCTGCATGCAGAAACATCCTCAAGTCTGTTTCCTGTGGCAGCCAGCACCTTCTGTTCTCCCTAGATCAGCAGGAGCTAGAGGCCTGCAGCACTTACAGAATCAGATCTTTAAGATAGCAGGGACTAACAGTCATAATTAGAACACGCAATCTATTATGTCAAACAATAAAAAAGGATCAGGAAGCAAATCATTGATACATCACTACAATATGGCAGTTAAACCTTAGTCATTTAGTGAGAATTAGAAGTTAAAAGCAAGTGTCACCCAGTAACACCTTCAAGTGTGGATGTTTACACCCATTTTCCAACTGGCAGGGTTTGTGGCTGGTAAAGTGCTGAACAATTTCCAATTAGCAATTCAGTAGTATTGCCTTACCCTGATGCTTTAATGCATTCTTCTCCATGGCTCATACAATTTGTATACAAAGGAAAATGCAAAGGAAAATTTTACAAAAAACAGACAATAAAAACCAGACTTTATAAAGAACAAATCGAGATGCTAAGTTCCCACTCTTACCTTTTGTACAAGACTACACCGGTTATCAAAATCACATTCTTCTTTGCAAAAGAAGCCCTTAGGGGAAAAAACAAACACACAGAGTTTTACCTTTGCAGATGGTAGGTATGTGGTACCAGCAGGTAAGGCGGTTTGACCTCTGATACAGTAATGCCCTGTACGATCAGTAGATATAAGACTCCAAATATGTGGCAGCTCTAGGGAGAGAACCCACGGGGAGAACAAGGCCCTGCAAACCCCTAACGAAATAGTCAAGCAAAAAATAGCAGCAGCTCCTGTGTGCTCCTCCATGGAGCGCCACCCAGTTCCTACAGTCCAGGTATCAGCAGAAGCTGAAAACTTGTAGATGATGGACCACCTAAGGAACATTTCCATTCTGGTATCTATACTGAAAATATTTGCTCTTCATTATGATTTTGTCTGTCTCGTTGCATCATGCCACATTTTGCACAGTTACGTAGTTAAGTATTAAAACAAAACAAAACAAAACAAAACAAAAAAAACTTTCTAAAAAGCAGCAGTATTAAAAAACAGGTATGTGAATGAATGACAGATACCGGTATCTTTACAGATTGTTTAAAGCTTTAGAAACACATCCCACTGGTGACAACTGCCAATCACCCAATCACAGGATACTGGCATGGGATCAGATCCAATTTTTTCAAATACCACAGTACCCCCATGACATTTTGGGTGAATTACAAATAATACATTTGTATTTGTAATTTGGGGTGAAATACACTAATTCCACTTAAACATTTTCAACTTATGATAGAAAGTAAGTTTAAGTAACTTGTCTAGAGGTGACCAAACATAAAGTAGTGATAGAATAAAACACGTAAACCTGTTTCAGTTCCTTGCTCTGACCATTATAATGCCTCTTGAAAGAAGTAAAAGCTGCTCAGTAAAGAAAACAAAGCGAGCTCCTACAGTACAGACAGCTCCCCACTTGCCCTAAGATTCTCCATGTAGTTATGTACAAACTACTATGTGTTGATCACAGAAGACAGCTTTGTGATCTTGGTTCTGTTCAAGGAGATGCATTGCTGCCCTTACCAATGTAGAGAGACATTACTTTGAGATAAAGTACATGCATTCCAGATTTCCTGACACTTACTAAAGCTACTGAAGGGTCCAAATTCATGATCTTCATTCTATGTGGGGCTTCCTGGCAGTGGAAACTCTCATCGTCAACCGTGCCATTTTCTTCTGAATCTACAAAGCTTTGAGTGGTGTGAGGGTCCAGATAGATCAGCTCATTGCCTGGATGGGTAAAAGCCGTATGTTAAAAATAAGCAAGTGACATTAATAAGCACTTGGTCCAGAACTGTAAAATAGAAATTAGATTGCCATCGCAGTCAGTATAATCTAGACTTTCCAGCTAGGGATTCTTTAAGAGAATCGGAAGGTTTAGACACAGCGTTTCCCACAGGGTATTTAGTATAACTTCCTATTGTCACCTATTACTGTAATTTTTTGGTTGGTTATGTTCTATCTTTGTCACATACTTTTATTTTTCCATGTGAGATCCAGTACTTTTTTTTTTTTTTTTTTTTAAATCTCAAGTGTTGTAAACACTAACATTTGACAGATTAAAAGGTACAGGATGTTCACAGATGCAATCTGTAATCCCATTAGGCATTCATTCAGAAATTGGAACAAAAAAGCCTAACTAAAACAGGTTAGGTTTTACAAAAGGACAAAATAGGGTTGCAAAATTTTGGCCCAAAGTGGGGTGAAATCTGAAGGAATGCATTTTAAATTAATTAGAGCAATACTTAATAACAGAAGGTATGCAAAAGGTGAAAAAGATACTGCTATCAGAAAGTTTTGAAATACAAGAAAATAAAAGTGACATTTGACCAATACACTTGTCAAATGCTATCAGCTATTCTCAGTATGTTGCTCTTGTTGATGTCATCACTTATTTTTACACCTAGCTTTGCTGTTAACTTTCTGCTCCTGTTAAGGATCATCTCATACTGTTTCTAAACTCTTTTAGATATGCTTCTTCATTTATTTTATTCTATTCTCATCTTTCTTTACTTCTAGAGGTTCACGCTTAGACCCCTTACTACTTCCCCTTCAAAAAATGTTCTCTTTTGATCATCTGCACATTTGGAATAAGTTTCTTTTTTCCTTACCTAAAAATCCTATGAAATAAAAGGCATTATTTGGTTTCCCTCCTAATGCTCCCAAAGACTGTGGCATCTTAAAGCATTCCTAGGAGTTCAAAAGGAATAAAGGAAATTGTCATTCATTTCTTTACTGACATCACAGATACCCAAACTTATTTGACAGTAACGAGCAATGAATTGAAAGAAAACCTTACTTTAAATGCATCAATATATACGGGATTTATGTGATTTATCCCTAGTCGTAGAGGTATAATAAGCAAGAGGGCTTTCCAGCCTGTGCAGAGTCCTCCTGCCTTCTTGCTTCGGCCAAGAGCACTTCTGTGCAAATGTGCACTGCTGTGGGACGCGCTGCTGCTCTGAGGAGGGGACCAGCACATTTTTTCTGCGGGAATAAAACTAGAAATCAGTCAACGCACAGAGGAACACAAAGCAGATCTTCCTCTCAGTAGTGAATTAAGCTAGTTTGCCAGGGATCTTTATAGGGCACCCAAGACAAAACGAGCCGGGCATGGCAATTACAGCTATTTAGTAGAAGTAATTCTAGCAGACAGTATGTGCTGGCACGTCCAAGTGAGACGTTAGATCAATGATTGGGGGATGACAATTTAAGACTGCAGTGACATGTCCTATTAATGTTATTAATAGTGTCAAGCTTTGCCTATAAAACGCCAGAGAAATGAAATGGCAGAAATGAGGACAGTAGAAATTCTTCAAGGAGCTCTTCACATCCAGTGATGTGAGCACGAAGTTGGCATCAGGGATCAAAAAAACACAACTGAGTTTGTATGTCCTTCTTCCCTCTTCTTACCCTTGCAAGACAAACCCATGGCCCCCCAAGTATTTGTTCATGTTTAGATACATGCTGGCAAATGGAGTCAAATCAGAAACTGTTACCAGAAAACTGATGAGGTGTCACTTCCTGATGTCTTCAATGACCACCGTATTGTCCATAGATACATAAACTGCTAATGAATTCCATTCATCAAATAAAGCAAGCTTCCTAGAAAACATTAAGGTACTAATTAATATAAACTAGTTGGATCAAAAGGGTAGCTTTACACTCAGAACCATTTATTTATTTTTTTTTTCTTAAGAAAAAACATCCTTTCTGCATTTTTTAAAGTCTCCATGTAAGAAAAAGAAAACTTTAAACATTAAATGTTTAATATCTTTAGAAAAATAGGTACTGAGTGGTACCAGGAAAAACATATGCGCTGCACCATGTGCAAACTGTTTTGTCTTACTGCTAAGTGCAGTGACAGTAACAGTTCAACTACATCAAGTTTATTACTTTTTATTGCACTCGACAGTCTCTGCACTGGGTTCTTGCCCAATTGTGTCTTTTCTCATCTGGAAAAGAAAAAAATTCCTATGCCAGTTTTGCAGATTACTTTTTGCTTAAGAAATTCCACTGAATTCAGTGGAATTACTTCTGCCTGAGCCTGCGTGCACAGCAGAAATGGGGCGTTAAAAGCTAAATCAGCTAAGGGTTTGGGGCACCAAAACTTCAGTGGGAGACAGCAGCACACAGTTTTATGTCCACTTCTGCAAAATCCAAACCTTTGGGGAAGGGAGCTACACTCTTAAGCTGCACTGGCAGAATTAGCTGTTTCAAATAAGCCAGAAAGAAATGGGGGTGAGCGTTTCACCATGAAAAACTTGGCCATGAAAGATCTGGAGTCCAGGGCATGCTTCAGCTCCCCTCCCTCTTCAGATCATGTGCCTGTTCCAGGGTGTCAAAGACTTGCTGCTGAGCTCGCAGGACCTGTAGCCTAGCCCCTGCCTGAGGTAAGACACCTCCACGTACCCCTGGAGAACTGAGCAGCCTCAGTTCCTTTCAGTGTGGCTCCCAGACTATGAGGAGCTGCCCATCTTTATCCAGTAGCCTTGCTGGCAGAACTGCTGCTCAGAAAGGGAGGAATTGCAGCTCAGTTCCCTCCTCAGCCGAGATGGCTTCTCTCTGATGTTTCACACCACCACTCCGACCTACACGGTGGCACTCTCGACCTGCCAGAGCTGTGCCACTGTGCAGAAAGGAATATACATCTGTGGTGTGACTGGTGAGGGCATGCAGACGGCGTAGCAGGAGACTTTCCTGCAGTTTCTTCTCCTCAGGCTCTTCCTTTATTAAAATTTAGAGGTCACCCATTCCCAACTCAGTACCTGCACACCGAGCTGTGGCATGACATTCCATGCTGCACTTGTAAATAGATGGCAAGTACATTCCTGACTGTGGGACAGGGGGAGATGCAGCCTTCAAAACTCTGCCTGGGCCTTCTCTTGGCTGCCCCAGGGGAGTACGTTCTGAATGAGACTGGTATGATCTCACTTACTTTAGTACTTGAGCAACTGTATTTGGTCCAAACCATTCTCCAATTGACTTCCCCTCTCCAACACCCACCTGTGCTGTTTTCACAGTGAAAAAAAGACACACGTACACAAAATCAAAGAAAAATGAGACCATAAAGAATGTGGGAACAATATACAGTAAATACTGTGACTGTCAAACATTCTAGAGTAACTGCAATCTGTATTTAGCAATAACAATTATTTTCTCAATCTATGCTCTTTTCAAAACTTAGGGAGTGCCAGTTTCTTTAATAAACAAAAGGCTTCTAAACTACAATGAGAATTACAAGTTAACAAATGTTAGTGCCCTTTATTACAAATTACAGCAATAAGCTACAAGACTGTCTA
Source organism: Anas platyrhynchos (assembly GCF_047663525.1). Taxonomy (NCBI): domain Eukaryota; kingdom Metazoa; phylum Chordata; class Aves; order Anseriformes; family Anatidae; genus Anas; species Anas platyrhynchos. Next base: position 15,737,178 of record NC_092605.1, on the reverse strand, counting down.
TTCTAACATTACTGACTCTGGTACCCAAGGCTTACAGAGTTTATCAAGAGCTACATTCTAGTACATGGCTTTATTTAGGTCTCAGGGAATGTTTCTGTACTACTAGTCTTTGCGCCCATCTGCATACCTTTTTATTTTTGTACAAGCATACACCTTGTCTTCACATCCACTTTTTAAAATTATGAATTAACATACTGCAAATTAGTGATTCAACACAGTAGAAATTTCAGTGGAAAAAACCTGAAAGTTTATGTTTGTTCTTACCCATCTGGTGGATTGAATAACAGCAAGCCTTCCTGTCGAGAAAGCATCGTAGGATTCTGTGATATTCTTCTGGTTGTTTTTTGTGTTTTTCCCATTGCCAATCTGAAAGGAAAAATTGATATAGAATAAAAAATGGTGACGTTTTCATTACACTGATCAAATGTCTAGACAGCAGAAAGCTTTATAATGAGATGTTAAAAGACATTTCAATTCATCTCGAATATTTACATTTTGTGTAGAGCTCCTAGAATTCCAAGCTTGTTATTTATCATCAAGCTGCCCTTTATCATCATAGGCTAGATTGTAAAAACAGGGAAAATAAAACAAAACAAAAACATCAACTGCAAACATATTCTGACGGATCATGCTGCGTGTTGATAGCCATTCCAGTATCTATGAGCTTCCAAGATTATTTAAAAGTACAGGCTGTGTTTAGACCTTGTTGGATTTCTAAGCACCCATTAAATAACAACATAAAATCCATACAGAAAGTCCAAACACTCCACTGGCAGCATCCTGGGATGTGACATGCATGCTTAAGAGCTTGCACCAGGGGGGTTTGGACCTCGTGCTGCTGACAAGTGAGTAGTGAAGAGAAGGGTAAGAGCACTGTCCCACGGTGGCAGGTTTTCCCTTGGCCTCAACTTGGGTGTTACACTAAAAGGTTTATAAAATAATGGCGACAGGATTCCCCATTTGTTCTCCTTCTATGCCTATTTCTCTGCTTCAGGCTGGGATGATTTCACCCAGCTGAATATGAATTGATTCATTAGGAACTGTTACCAGGGCATCAAAGAAAGTCTCACTAATAAATTCAGGGTTTGTGCTTTTAATGGAGTACTTACGAAGAAGCGTCTGCAGACAATACCGAAGTTCCCTCAGGACCAGCACTCACCTCTCCCTAAGTGTCTGCAGATCAGTGCTTGGGCCAGCATCATCTGCCCGCATCGCAGCATACATCCCCAGCCAGCGTCCGACGAAGGACCCGTGCCTCCTGTTAGGAAAGTTCATCACAATCAGTGCAGGCTTTCAACTGGGTGCAGCACCACAGAGGACATTTCAGAGTGCTAGAAAACAGATAGGGCTGCTGAAGCCTCCATGAACTGTCCTACAGATAAAAGGCACACAGCAAGACTTTGGTTCCATGCTGTTGGTCTAATTCTAATCTCTGCATTGCACAAATAAACAAAATTCATTTATTCCTTGTGGAGCTGACTTACTCTTTTCATTCTTCAAGCAGCATTCACAAACCATTTACTGCATGCTATACAACATGATCACCTGTTTACATACAGACATAAATAAACACTGATTTTAATAATCTTCATGTTTGCATAAACAGTTAAAATGATGCTCAAAATGCGCTGATACTCTAGAAATATTTTCCCAGCCTACGATGCCATCACTTATCTTGCTATTTAATTTAGAACAATGCAGCAAATCTGCAGTATACTCACCACTAGGCAAAAACTTTCTTCTATACGTAAACCACACGTAAACCACAGTAAACCACGCGTGAACACACCTTGGCTTATTGTCTGACTTTGGCTTATGGTGCGTCTGTTGCTGTGTCCAGCACAGTGCAGCCCCTAAATTGCTACCAAAACCTTGCCACAAACCTCAATCCCCCTGTTAAAAGAGACCCTCTTGTTTGTTGCCCTTCTTTCGACACTCTCTAACAGGTTTATGTCTTTTTCTTATACTGTGGAGCCCAAAACTGCACTCAGTACTCAGTACATGGAATACCAACAGAGACTGCCTGGCATTTTCTCTTCTCTGCAGAAGCTCTGTTGCTAACACTGTCCAGAAATCACCACTGTCACAGACAGTAGTAGCATTCCCTCCTCCCACAGTTTGTTCTGCCCCCCAAGACTTAGACACCACCCAGAAAAAGAAGAATAATAATACTAATAAAATAAAATAAAATAAAATAAAATAAAATAAAATAAAATAAAATAAAATAAAATAAAATAAAATAAAATAAAATAAAATAGTCAAAAGCCATCAGGAAGGCAGTGGTGCAGACTGTGGAGAGCCTGGGTTCAAATCCTTCTTCTGTGAGGCTCTGAACCTATATCCCACCACAATCTCTCTGCTAATGTATGGCAGGGAAAGGAGGAAGAAAGAACATATCTCCTGCACTTTCCATTTATTGTTGACTGACAATTCTGTAGAGTTATAAAGCCTCAATCAGTGAGATACAGGGTTCTTCTCACACTGTCTCACTGTGCCCTAAGCGGAACAGCTCTCATTTAATAGATGCTTCACCACAAAATCATGAGTCATCTGCAGTTTTGAACTTTTCTGGGATCAAGTCCCTTCAGATGGTTGAGGAATCTGCTCCAGCACCTATGTAAACTGGTGCTCTACTAAGCTAGTGAGTGAACAAGAGAGAAATCCTCTGCTAGATGACTTGACAAATTGGGTCTGAAAATAGTGTTGAGGCAGAATAGTCCACGATTTTTGCCTTGGGTGCACAGAGGGATTGGGTGTTGTAGACTTCTTTTATTCTTCATTAAGATAAACATTTTCAAAAATGTGCTTGTTCAACCTTGCTCCCACTGTGTGCATGGGAGGGAGATAACTGAAAGTGGGGAGCGTTGCTTGGATCCTGCAAGTGGCTGAGGTCCAGTGGGGTTGGAGGCTTTCTTCCTCCTTTTGGAAATGCAAAGCAACCCTGCACCTCCCCTGCACTTGCAGAAGGATCGTGACAGCCCAAAGCACAGCGGCTTTGTAATTGCTGCATACACTTCGATCGGATTTACGTGGCAAGGGTTTGGTAGCAGGGGCCTGCAGGGATGGCGTCTGTGAGAACAATCCAGACAACAGCCAGCTCCAGATAGCTCCAAAAGGGCCCCGGCGCTTGCCAGAGCTGAGCCAATAAGCGATGTTGTTTGCACCTCTGGGAGAGCAGATGTAAGCAGGGGGAAATACTGCTGCACAACAGAAGCTGGAAGAGCAAGGAGTGAGAAGCAGCCCTGCAGCCCCCAAGGTGAGTGCAGCAGGAGGCAGGAGGTGCTCCAGGCTCACAGCAGCAGTTCCCCTGCGGGCTGTGCAGGGAGAGGCCCCTGGTGGAGCAGGCTGTCCCCCTGCACCCATGGGTCCCACATGGAGCAGATCTCCACGCTGCTGCCCCCCTGTGGGTGGAGGAGCCCCCGGTGGAGCAGGTGGCTGTGGCCTGGAGGAGGCTGCGGCCTGTGGAGAGCCCCCGCAGGAGCAGGCCCCGGGCCGCAGCTGCAGCCATGGAGAGGAGCCCCCGCAGGAGCAGGGGGGCTGGGGGGAGCTGCCGCCCAGCCGTGGGGGACCCGTGCTGGAGCAGTTTGCTCCTGGGGGATGGATGGATGGATGGATGGAGCCCGTGGGACGGAGCCGTGTGGGAGCAGTGCTTGAGGAGCTGCTGCCTGTGGGCAGCCCGTGTGGGATCAGCTGGGGAAGGACGGCATCCCATGGGAGGGACCCCACGGGGAGCAGGGGCAGGGAGGGACCCTGAGGGTCACTCTGCTGAGTCTGCTTTGCCCGTCACGATACTTGTTGAGCCATCGCCCTGTCCTTATCTCAGCCCTGGAGCCCTTTGCATCGTATTTTCTCCCCCTTTCCCTTGGAGGAGGGGGAGTGAGAGAGCGGCCGTGGTGGAACTCGGCTGCCCACCCGCTTCGAACCACCGCAGTTGCAAAGTCCTGGGAAAGATTTCTTTCAAGAAATTAAACGAGGTGTTTAACAAAGAAATGCAGAGTTTCCTTTTGAAAGCTTCCTGGAGAATTGGGCTTCTTTCCTATTCCCAGCTCAGAGGAAGGGAATTGTTGATTTCACCTTCTTTTTTCTGACATGGAAATCAAAGGTGAACTGCTCTACAAGGACGGGCAACGTCTCAGAATCAAGCTCTTTTGCTCTGTAGTCCTTTCTCAAGGAAAAGATTGATCACCCACCTTCCACAGATGTAGGGGAGCAGAGAACAATTTGGGAACTACTCTAATTCAAGTCAGTTTGGGCATAGTGGTACTTCCCTAGCTGTTTCTGAGACAGACGCATTAGCAACAGAGAGTGTTGTGCCGTCACTGGGAGGCGCCTGCGGTGATGACTTCAGAAACAGAACTGAATTGTGTCACCACAGCACTTTGGCAACAGCTGCCTCTGTGCACGTTTAGCTGGGAGGCACAGAGAAGGGTGCTGGATGCGATGAAACCACGTGAGGATTTGTGGATCTCCCCTTGAGGTGCACAGAGAGGGACCATGCCCTTCTGTAAGTGTTTTGATGCTTGGCTGAGGAAAAAAATGTGGTTTTGTTGTGAATGCTTCATTGTAGTATTCTGTAGTTTGTGTCAAGTCCTTACAGAAGCCTCAAGGTTGGTACTTTGCTCAATGATGGAGCTGCACAGAGTGAGAACAGACCCAATGTACGGGTGAGGGCCTCTGCACGTTCTCTTCTTCCTACAGACGATCAACAAATAAGGGGAGACAGAGAAGAGTGTGCTGTGGTCCTCCCATAGACCGCAAGTACTAAAGCATAAACAAGAGGCTTAAGAGTCCCCCTGTCATGTTAAAATTCAGGACAGCAATGGACTTCCTCACACGGGCTGGCCTGTCGACTAGTGTCTCAGGCTGTGGCGTATGAAGATGCACTCCATCTGCTTTCAGGGTAGCAATGGAAGTGGGCAAGCTGCCTGACCTTAACATTTGTCATTTCATTTCTCACCTGAGTTTTGGTGGTTCTCCACGGTTCATTCTTGGTCTAGAAAAAAAAAAAAAAAAAAAAAAAAAAGTGAATTTAGATCAAAATAAAAGGATAAAAGGATTTCCTTTCCATTAATTACATGTTCTTAACTTAACTAAAAAAAGTGAACTGTGATTAAAATAAAAGGATTTCCTTTCCATTAATTACATGTTCTTACCTTTGTAACAGATTTGGTTATTGACTTAGAAGGCAAATATCTGGCCAGACTGCAAGACTTGTGCTCGCAGCGTGGGACAGCTCTCGTAAAGGTGATTCAGGGCAGTTTCTGGAAAACAAGACATCAGATCTCCCAAACAGCTTTCTTTGTGCTAATGTAGGAAGGGTGAGTAAGTGTAAAGGTAAGAGCCCAGATACCGTAAGAAGCAGAAAGTGTGAAGGAAACTTCCTTCTGGCTGATACAGCTCCATATCTAGTTGTCAAGTATGAAGAGAGCAGTGCTAAGTTTCTTGGGGAGAGGTAAAAAAGAAGAGACTGGGAGATTGTAAAAGGAAAAAGTGGGATTCCCTTGTCCTGGTTTCAGTTAGCACAGAATTAATTTTCTTCCTAGAAGCTGGTGGAATGCTGTGTTTTGGCTTAGGATGAGAAGAGTGCTGATAACACCCCGATGCTTTAATTGTTGCAGAGCAGTGCTTATACTAAGCCAAGGACATCTCAGCCTTTTGCTCTGTCCTGCCAACGGGCAGGCTGGGGGTGCAGTAAGAGCTGGGAGGGGACAGACCCAGGACAGGTGACCCAAACTAGCCAAAGGGGTATTCCATACCATCTGACGTCATGCTAAACAATATATAGGGGTGGCTAGCCGGGGGGAGGGGGCCGGACTGCTCGGGGTTAGGCTGGGCATCGGTCAGCGGGTGGTGAGCAATTGCATTGTGCATCACTTGTTTGTACATACTATTACTTTCGTATTATCACCATTGTATCATTATTATTATTATTGTTATTATTATTTTTGTTATTATTATTTTCCTGTCTTATTAAACTGTCTTTATCTCAACTCACGGGCTTCACTCTCCATTTCTCTCCCCCGTCCCAGAGAGGGAGGGGGGAGGGTGAGCGAACGGCTGCGTGGTGTTTAGCTGCCGGCCGGGTTAAACCACGACAGCCTTTTTGGCGCCCAACGTGGGGCTCGAACCCACGACCCTGAGATTAAGAGATTAAGATTAATTCTGTGCTAACTGAAACCAGGACGCCCTTCTGTAAGTGTTTTGATGCTTGGCTGAGGAAAAAAATGTGGTTTTGTTGTGAATGCTTCATTGTAGTATTCTGTAGTTTGTGTCAAGTCCTTACAGAAGCCTCAAGGTTGGTACTTTGCTCAATGATGGAGCTGCACAGAGTGAGAACAGACCCAATGTACGGGTGAGGGCCTCTGCACGTTCTCTTCTTCCTACAGACGATCAACAAATAAGGGGAGACAGAGAAGAGTGTGCTGTGGTCCTCCCATAGACCGCAAGTACTAAAGCATAAACAAGAGGCTTAAGAGTCCCCCTGTCATGTTAAAATTCAGGACAGCAATGGACTTCCTCACACGGGCTGGCCTGTCGACTAGTGTCTCAGGCTGTGGCGTATGAAGATGCACTCCATCTGCTTTCAGGGTAGCAATGGCAGTGGGCAAGCTGCCTGACCTTAACATTTGTCATTTCATTTCTCACCTGAGTTTTGGTGGTTCTCCACGGTTCATTCTTGGTCTAGGAGGAAAACAAAGAGGCTGGGAGAGTGTACAAAGAAAAAAATGGGATTCCCTATTTCAGGAAATCCTAGGAACTGGAAATAGAGATTGGAAGAGTGCTTTAAGCCAAGACAGACATGTTTTAAAACTAAAACCTAGGAGTTGAATGAACCAAGAAATGAATCCCTTTTGATTATGCAGTTGTGTCCAGTGTTATCTTGGGAAATATGGTTTCCACATAAAACGTATCTGGGGCTTGAAGTTCTCCTAAGGCCCTTCTCTGTGTATTCCCTACTGTTTGGTAAGCGCTGAGGTCACACTGCAGACAGCAGCACGTCCTCTCCCCACTACTTAGCTGTCTGTTCTCACAACACGTCTAGGAACAGAATGGCTTGGACACAACTGCGCCTAGGACCGAGTTCATTCAAGCTGCTGGACGAGGTAAAAGCTCTGGACAAGCGAAGGGGAGGGAGGGATGGGTGGACATACAATATGATCACTTTAATCTCATTTCTCTAAGAATCCTGGCTGAGAAAACAAAACAAAACAGAATCAAAAAGAACAGAACAGAACAGAACAGAACAAATGAAGCAAGCAGCTAGCTTGCTGGAGACATTGTCTGGGAAGCAGTGAAAACACTTGCAAACAAAAACACGTCAAAGGACTAACTCTTTGAGCTTAATTCTAATCCAACAGCATAACCTCAAAGTCCTGTTTCTGTTCGTAACAGGCTGGTCCAGTAACATGTCCCATTGGATGACTTTGCAGCATAGATGTCAGGAATGCAGCTTGGGATCCCCTCCTTCTACTCAGAGTTCACTTTGAAGGGATGAGCAAGTAATTCTTCCTGGGTTGACGGAAATCTAAAGTCTGTTTTCTAACACTCTTGCAGACGCTTCTCTGTCCATCGGCCTGTCCTGCCAACTCTGGTGTGAGTGTGAAGTTGTGGCAAGAGGGATTTCCCATTCCTATTTGACCTGATGGACACCAGCTTTCCTCGGAAATGGCTGATGTTGCTGAGGAGGCAGCAGTATCAAAGCCCTTGCTGATGAAGGTACAACCAGCTGGGGAGGCTTTGGCATTTCTGCACAACGCTGCTCCCTGACTGTCACTCCAGACTCAGATTCGGAAAGAAGCAAAGCAAGCTAGAGGAAAACTGGATGTCCTGGTAATTTTCTTTTTATTTCTTCATTCTTCACTTGTAAGAAAATCTAAATCTTAACCCTTTGTTTGAAAACACGGCTTTATGGAAATGCTTATGGGTGTGCTCCTTCACCTTGTGTGGAACCTGCTTCACCTCGCTTCAGCTATAGGACACCTATGCTCCAATGTATGCTTCCCATGATAAAGCGGTGTTCTTTCGGTGTTCTTTTCTGTGATGCTTGCAGGCGAGGTTGAAAAGAGTTGTCAGTAGGATTCTTCGTTTCCTTTGCAGTATCCAAAGCTCCGTATTACCGTGGATCTTCTCCTCTGATCTGGAAAGCTTCACAGGCCAAAAGAGAATTGAGATGAAGAAGGAAATAGAGAATGCTGACCAATATTGCCAAGTACCACCCGTAAGTTTTGTGAAAGAATCCGGTGCATTTCTGTAGTGGTAGAAGGTTCATAAAATCATCGTCGTGCACTTGAAGGCAAGCAATGCTGTAAAAATGAAGAATGCAAGGCCCTGCTTAAGGACAATCTTCAGGCTGCTTCTAGATCAACAGCTTATTTGCTTCTTCCACAACCTCATCTCCGCTTGCTTAGAAGTTGTGAAGGTCGGAAGCACACTCCGTCTTTTTCATCCCCTCTGTGTATCTTTTCCCTGACAGCAACTTCTGTCTTGGCTCTTCACATCCAGCCAGAGCAGTTGCTTTGCCTCCGCAACCTGCAGGCTGACCTCTCGTGTGTACCTGTGCTGGACTGAGGGTAATGCTTGTAACGCACACAGATGCTGCATTCACTGTGACTTTTAGAAAAGAGAGCAAGAAGCTAACCTGCACAGCAGACTCTTAGGTTTCTGTATCTCTCTCTCTCTCTCTCTCTCTCTCTCTCTCTCTCTATCTGCATATATATTTCAGTACTTATTTACTTCTTTAAAGATACCTTAAATAGAATAGATACTTTAAGAAAGCTTACTTGTTCTTCCCCTTTCCTTGTTTTTAACGTTTGCTTTTCTAACCAATCCTTAATGTTACAACATTGGATTGATGCAGTACTCAGTCCTTAGAAGTTCTCAAAGCACATCAGTGATTTCTCTATTTCTCAACCTTTCCATCTTCATTGAGATCTCTCATCTGAATTTAGGTATGAGGTGAAGAAGAACACTGCAAGCAGCTGAAGCCGTATCAGACACATGCTTCTGCTAGGAAGTCATTCCGAGTGATTCCACGGTGTACTTTAGACAGGTTTGCTCTGGTCCTCTGGACTCAGCATCCCCAAGGGATATTTCAAAGCTCTCGGAAGGACCCGTCATTATCTCTGACACTGCAGCCTCCAGTAGGAAGGGGTAGATATTCCTTGCCCTTGTGCAAAGGAACTACTCAGTTAGCTGTTTCTAACCCAAATCTCGTTGTTGTCTTCTATTGACAGACACCACCCGGCTAGCCAAGCTAAACCACTGAAAATGGAAGGAGTGGGACATCTTGCAAAGCCTGCTGCTGCTTCTAAGCAGAAGTGCGCTGTAGGTGGGGACACAGCAAGAGGAAACGTCCAGGCCACGGTGGAACTGCAAGGCACCTGTCTGAGCCACACAACGAAGTCAGCGATTCCCAGTTGGAGACTGTTGCTCGACCAGTGACACAGCAGCTGGAGCGCTTCTGGTTGCTGCTGATGGGTTCCCGTGAATCAGCCAGGGACAGGAGCTATGAGAACGACTGAAGCGATTTGAAGTTACCCGAAAGAAAGAAGAGAGGAGAGAAGAAGACAAGAGGGGAGGGAAGGGGAGGGAATAAAAGGAAGGGAGGGGAGGGGAGGGGAGGGGAGGGGAGGGGGAGGGGAGGATAGGATAGGATAGGATAGGATAGGATAGGATAGGATAGGATAGGATAGGATAGGATAGGATAGGATAGGATAGGATAGGATAGGATAGGGTAGGGTAGGGTTGGGTAGGGTAGGGTAGGGTAGGGTAGGGTAGGGTAGGGTAGGGTAGGGTAGGGTAGGGTAGGGTAGGGTAGGGTAGGGTAGGGTAGGGTAGGGTAGGGTAGGGTAGGGTAGGGTAGGGTAGCATAGCGTAGTGTAGCGTGTTAGAGGGGAGGGGAGCATAGGAGAGTATAGGGTAGTGTAGGGGATCGGAGTTTAGGGGAGTGTAGGGTAGGATACGGGAGGGGAGTGTAGGAGAGTGTAGGGGAGGGGGGCATAGGGTAATGTAGGGTAGTGTAGCGAACGGGAGTTTAGGGTAGGATAGGGGAGGGGAGTGTAGGAGTGTGTAGGGTAGTATAGGGGAGGGGAGTGTAGCAGAGTATAGGGACAGGGAGAATAGGGGAGGGGGTGTAGGGGAGGGGAGGAGACGGGAGGGGAGGGGAGGGGATGGGGGGGAGGGGAGGGGAGGCAAAAGTGGGGAGAGGAGGCAAAAGAGGGGAGGAGAGGGGAGGGGAGGGGAGGGGAGGGGAGGGGAGGGGAGGGGAGGGGAGGGGAGGGGAGGGGAGTGCTACCATAAATAAAATTGCCAAATACATGACTCCTCCGTGTTGACTAGGGCTGAACTACTGAAAAAGAATAGAAAATCTATAAATAAGAGTGAGAGATGGTGAATACCTAACCATCTCTTAAAAGCAGGATTTTAAGAGAATAAGTAATTGATAAATGGAGTTAAGATCGGAGGGAAAAAAATCCACTGTTGCTATCAATAGAGTTAAGAAGTTTTTCAAGTACATTAGGAACAAAAATTAGAGTAATGACACAGATCTGATACGGGATGGATATTGCTTCAGTGAGAAATGATGGAAAAAAACACAACACAACACATGTGTATGTGTTGTTGGGTATTTGTAAAAAAACAAACAAACAAAAAAAAAACAAACAGGTTAATGAAAACTGCATGCTCAATTAGATGATGTTTTTGTTGTCATTGGTAGGGAATTGTGGGCTTTACAACACAATATGTGTTATATATATATATTATATATGTTTTTTATATGTTTTATATATGTTTTAATAAAATAAGGAAATGATATTTTTTTTCTACGTTTGTGGTTTCCAAACTGTAGTTAATAAACATTAAACAAGATGCAATAGGATCTCGTTAACTCTTTTGTTTGAAAAAACAGTGGCCCTGATCGAGAGGTGCAAGTGAGAGGAGACAATATTCAGTATTTCTCTATGTTGTCATTTATTGGTGAAGATGAAAGTCTGCAATTCATGTTCATTACACTAGCATGACAACATGACCACAAGGGGGACTGTCTGGTAGTGAAAAGGAACTTCAGCATGGATTAAAAATCTTTGCCTTTCTTTATTCTGAACTGTTTTTCTTATGGCTGCTAGAGAGAGATTCTCTGCCTTAGAAATAAAACTGCCCAGGCTGTTCTGATAAACCTGCAGGGTTAAGGCACTTCTACCAAAACAGATTTCAAAAGGCAAGAAGTCAAAAAGCAACAATTCAGTAATCTGTGTACGCTTCTATATTAAGTTTTAAGATCACCTGGTTTATATTTAGTTCACACAAATTAACCGAACATAGCAGCATACAACCTAAGAAAAGCTTAAGAAATTTATTAGATGCACAGATAAAGTGCTGTAACAGAGAAACTTGTGTAAATCTATTCTAAAATAAATAAGGTACAGTTAAACCACCTTTGACTCGTTTTAACTCGGAAAGAAATAACCTAAGTTTTAATCATTTGAATTTTAAGGTCAAGGTGAAATATACCATAACTATAACAGTGGTTGTGATCTGTATCAACTATTTGAGGCTCCTGTTCCTCTTGAGGTCTCCCAGAAACAGGAAGGCTATTGCAAAATGTATCCATTAGACATAGTTCCTTTTACAGAAACATTTTTGTAATAAAGTCTGGTTGCTCAAATACATGTTAAAATATTTAACAAGGAAACAATTTTCTCCTGATCCAGTCAATCTTTTAAACAAGACAATGTATTTTTCCTATGACGCAGCCCACAGGAGGGAACAGAAGTAAACATCCTCCTGAACTGAAGACTGTTTTGCTTGAAGAACTAAACTATTGCATTATTATATGAGAGCAAGAAATATCCATTTGGGTTATCCCTTTCTCCAAACATGGTGCCCAGTGATACATGTATTTTTGCCTTAATCTCAAAGGCCCGTTTGTCTCCAGGTAAGGTACGTTAAAAAGAGATTCCCTTTAAGCATCTTATCACAAGATCTCTTACTGCCTTTCCATCCGGGGAAGCTTGTGTGTTAAACTGCCCTTGGAGTTTTGGATGCTACTAGATTTCTGTGCTCTGTTATCCATAATTTCAGGCACTTCGGGGCTAACATGGCTGTTTAAGTCAATGCAATAATATTACCAATATATTCAACACTCAGAAGAGTCACCACAGTTTCCTTCACACACTCAGGATTTCAAATTCTTCTTCCAATTCAAATAGCTTGTCAGTAGATTCAATGAGTTCTGTAAAAAAAGATAAAGAAAAAAATGCTTCTAAAGACATGCCTGATTTTGTTCACTTAAAAAAAAAAACTTTGAAAGACGCATTCCAGAAAAGGACTTTGTAAGAGTGAAAAAAAAAAATCTGTGCTAGCAATTGTATGGCTTGTTTGGATACATGCCTGCTATATATTGCTTGACACTCACAAAGGATAGTTATTCTACCTGTGATTATTCTTTTATTTGCTAACGAGGAACATAACATTGCACAATTAGGCTTTTAATCGGTGCCTTACCTGCTCCTGTGGTTGTCACTTCTGGTTTTGTTGGAGGTATGAAAGGAGGCCAGTGTGGCGGGTGCTTCTGGACCAGCTCAAACATCCGTAGACTCTGCTGCTTTAGAATCTCCTGAGGACAGAATGCTTTCATTTTAAAAGCTGGCTCGGGAGACGCTTCAAACACAAAACGTGTCTGCTTAATTGAAAGTGTTTTTTAATTACGCATGTCCATCAGGAAAAAAAGGTCTTTATACAGACATACTGTGAAATCCAAGCACCATGGTCTCTGTAATACATCCCTAGTTAAAACACATCTGGAAGACAGATCTCTTGAACTGTACTACAGATTATCAGTCTTATCATCTTTTGATATCAGCTTTGATATCTGCAAACCTGTAATTTTGTTTACAGGTAGCAAGCACACTAGGAATGTACAATATTTTCTGCTTTTTAAAAGAAAGTTGCTTGCATAGAACTCTCCTCAAGTTTTCTGTTGATCAATAGCACAAAAGACAGATCTATCAGCTCCTCCAAAGGGGAAAAAAAAAAAAAAAAACGCATCAGATTTTGAAGGACAGGTTTTGGTCAGGAAAAAAGGTGTTCCTGAAGCCAAACGCTATTCCTCTTCAAAGAGAAGTTACCTTCTGTCCTGTATTTCAGTTATTTACAAACTGTTTTCCTTAGATGATTTTTTTTTTTTAAATAAATGCCCTTAGAGGTTGATGGTACTTTACATTCAGACGTCTGGTGCTTAGCTTAACAGCTGCATGCAGAAACATCCTCAAGTCTGTTTCCTGTGGCAGCCAGCACCTTCTGTTCTCCCTAGATCAGCAGGAGCTAGAGGCCTGCAGCACTTACAGAATCAGATCTTTAAGATAGCAGGGACTAACAGTCATAATTAGAACACGCAATCTATTACGTCAAACAATAAAAAAGGATCAGGAAGCAAATCATTGATACATCACTACAATATGGCAGTTAAACCTTAGTCATTTAGTGAGAATTAGAAGTTAAAAGCAAGTGTCACCCAGTAACACCTTCAAGTGTGGATGTTTACACCCATTTTCCAACTGGCAGGGTTTGTGGCTGGTAAAGTGCTGAACAATTTCCAATTAGCAATTCAGTAGTATTGCCTTACCCTGATGCTTTAATGCATTCTTCTCCATGGCTCATACAATTTGTATACAAAGGAAAATGCAAAGGAAAATTTTACAAAAAACAGACAATAAAAACCAGACTTTATAAAGAACAAATCGAGATGCTAAGTTCCCACTCTTACCTTTTGTACAAGACTACACCGGTTATCAAAATCACATTCTTCTTTGCAAAAGAAGCCCTTAGGGGAAAAAACAAACACACAGAGTTTTACCTTTGCAGATGGTAGGTATGTGGTACCAGCAGGTAAGGCGGTTTGACCTCTGATACAGTAATGCCCTGTACGATCAGTAGATATAAGACTCCAAATATGTGGCAGCTCTAGGGAGAGAACCCACGGGGAGAACAAGGCCCTGCAAACCCCTAACGAAATAGTCAAGCAAAAAATAGCAGCAGCTCCTGTGTGCTCCTCCATGGAGCGCCACCCAGTTCCTACAGTCCAGGTATCAGCAGAAGCTGAAAACTTGTAGATGATGGACCACCTAAGGAACATTTCCATTCTGGTATCTATGCTGAAAATATTTGCTCTTCATTATGATTTTGTCTGTCTCGTTGCATCATGCCACATTTTGCACAGTTACGTAGTTAAGTATTAAAACAAAACAAAACAAAAAAACTTTCTAAAAAGCAGCAGTATTAAAAAACAGGTATGTGAATGAATGACAGATACCGGTATCTTTACAGATTGTTTAAAGCTTTAGAAACACATCCCACTGGTGACAACTGCCAATCACCCAATCACAGGATACTGGCATGGGATCAGATCCAATTTTTTCAAATACCACAGTACCCCCATGACATTTTGGGTGAATTACAAATAATACATTTGTATTTGTAATTTGGGGTGAAATACACTAATTCCACTTAAACATTTTCAACTTATGATAGAAAGTAAGTTTAAGTAACTTGTCTAGAGGTGACCAAACATAAAGTAGTGATAGAATAAAACACGTAAACCTGTTTCAGTTCCTTGCTCTGACCATTATAATGCCTCTTGAAAGAAGTAAAAGCTGCTCAGTAAAGAAAACAAAGCGAGCTCCCTACAGTACAGACAGCTCCCCACTTGCCCTAAGATTCTCCATGTAGTTATGTACAAACTACTATGTGTTGATCACAGAAGACAGCTTTGTGATCTTGGTTCTGTTCAAGGAGATGCATTGCTGCCCTTACCAATGTAGAGAGACATTACTTTGAGATAAAGTACATGCATTCAAGATTTCCTGACACTTACTAAAGCTACTGAAGGGTCCAAATTCATGATCTTCATTCTATGTGGGGCTTCCTGGCAGTGGAAACTCTCATCGTCAACCGTGCCATTTTCTTCTGAATCTACAAAGCTTTGAGTGGTGTGAGGGTCCAGATAGATCAGCTCATTGCCTGGATGGGTAAAAGCCGTATGTTAAAAATAAGCAAGTGACATTAATAAGCACTTGGTCCAGAACTGTAAAATAGAAATTAGATTGCCATCACAGTCAGTATAATCTAGACTTTCCAGCTAGGGATCCTTTAAGAGAATCGGAAGGTTTAGACACAGCGTTTCCCACAGGGTATTTAGTATAACTTCCTATTGTCACCTATTACTGTAATTTTTTGGTTGGTTATGTTCTATCTTTGTCACATACTTTTATTTTTCCATGTGAGATCCAGTACTTTTTTTTTTTTTTTTTTTTTTAAATCTCAAGTGTTGTAAACACTAACATTTGACAGATTAAAAGGTACAGGATGTTCACAGATGCAATCTGTAATCCCATTAGGCATTCATTCAGAAATTGGAACAAAAAAGCCTAACTAAAACAGGTTAGGTTTTACAAAAGGACAAAATAGGGTTGCAAAATTTTGGCCCAAAGTGGGGTGAAATCTGAAGGAATGCATTTTAAATTAATTAGAGCAATACTTAATAACAGAAGGTATGCAAAAGGTGAAAAAGATACTGCTATCAGAAACAGTTTTGAAATACAAGAAAATAAAAGTGACATTTGACCAATACACTTGTCAAATGCTATCAGCTATTCTCAGTATGTTGCTCTTGTTGATGTCATCACTTATTTTTACACCTAGCTTTGCTGTTAACTTTCTGCTCCTGTTAAGGATCATCTCATACTGTTTCTAAACTCTTTTAGATATGCTTCTTCATTTATTTTATTCTATTCTCATCTTTCTTTACTTCTAGAGGTTCACGCTTAGACCCCTTACTATTTCCCCTTCAAAAAATGTTCTCTTTTGATCATCTGCACATTTGGAATAAGTTTCTTTTTTCCTTACCTAAAAATCCTATGAAATAAAAGGCATTATTTGGTTTCCCTCCTAATGCTCCCAAAGACTGTGGCATCTTAAAGCATTCCTAGGAGTTCAAAAGGAATAAAGGAAATTGTCATTCATTTCTTTACTGACATCACAGATACCCAAACTTATTTGACAGTAACGAGCAATGAATTGAAAGAAAACCTTACTTTAAATGCATCAATATATACGGGATTTATGTGATTTATCCCTAGTCGTAGAGGTATAATAAGCAAGAGGGCTTTCCAGCCTGTGCAGAGTCCTCCTGCCTTCTTGCTTTGGCCAAGAGCACTTCTGTGCAAATGTGCACTGCTGTGGGACGCGCTGCTGCTCTGAGGAGGGGACCAGCACATTTTTTCTGCGGGAATAAAACTAGAAATCAGTCAACGCACAGAGGAACACCAAGCAGATCTTCCTCTCAGTAGTGAATTAAGCTAGTTTGCCAGGGATCTTTATAGGGCACCCAAGACAAAACGAGCCGGGCATGGCAATTACAGCTATTTAGTAGAAGTAATTCTAGCAGACAGTATGTGCTGGCACGTCCAAGTGAGACGTTAGATCAATGATTGGGGGATGACAATTTAAGACTGCAGTGACATGTCCTATTAATGTTATTAATAGTGTCAAGCTTTGCCTATAAAACGCCAGAGAAATGAAATGGCAGCAATGATGACAGTAGAAATTCTTCAAGGAGCTCTTCACATCCAGTGATGTGAGCACGAAGTTGGCATCAGGGATCAAAAAAACACAACTGAGTTTGTATGTCCTTCTTCCCTCTTCTTACCCTTGCAAGACAAACCCATGGCCCCCCAAGTATTTGTTCATGTTTAGATACATGCTGGCAAATGGAGTCAAATCAGAAACTGTTACCAGAAAACTGATGAGGTGTCACTTCCTGATGTCTTCAATGACCACCGTATTGTCCATAGATACATAAACTGCTAATGAATTCCATTCATCAAATAAAGCAAGCTTCCTAGAAAACATTAAGGTACTAATTAATATAAACTAGTTGGATCAAAAGGGTAGCTTTACACTCAGAACCATTTATTTATTTTTTTTTTCTTAAGAAAAAACATCCTTTCTGCATTTTTTAAAGTCTCCATGTAAGAAAAAGAAAACTTTAAACATTAAATGTTTAATATCTTTAGAAAAATAGGTACTGAGTGGTACCAGGAAAAACATATGCGCTGCACCATGTGCAAACTGTTTTGTCTTACTGCTAAGTGCAGTGACAGTAACAGTTCAACTACATCAAGTTTATTACTTTTTATTGCACTCGACAGTCTCTGCACTGGGTTCTTGCCCAATTGTGTCTTTTCTCATCTGGAAAAGAAAAAAATTCCTATGCCAGTTTTGCAGATTACTTTTTGCTTAAGAAATTCCACTGAATTCAGTGGAATTACTTCTGCCTGAGCCTGCGTGCACAGCAGAAATGGGGCGTTAAAAGCTAAATCAGCTAAGGGTTTGGGGCACCAAAACTTCAGTGGGAGACAGCAGCACACAGTTTTATGTCCACTTCTGCAAAATCCAAACCTTTGGGGAAGGGAGCTACACTCTTAAGCTGCACTGGCAGAATTAGCTGTTTCAAATAAGCCAGAAAGAAATGGGGGTGAGCGTTTCACCATGAAAAACTTGGCCATGAAAGATCTGGAGTCCAGGGCATGCTTCAGCTCCCCTCCCTCTTCAGATCATGTGCCTGTTCCAGGGTGTCAAAGACTTGCTGCTGAGCTCGCAGGACCTGTAGCCTAGCCCCTGCCTGAGGTAAGACACCTCCGCGTACCCCTGGAGAACTGAGCAGCCTCAGTTCCTTTCAGTGTGGCTCCCAGACTATGAGGAGCTGCCCATCTTTATCCAGTAGCCTTGCTGGCAGAACTGCTGCTCAGAAAGGGAGGAATTGCAGCTCAGTTCCCTCCTCAGCCGAGATGGCTTCTCTCTGATGTTTCACACCACCACTCCGACCTACACGGTGGCACTCTCGACCTGCCAGAGCTGTGCCACTGTGCAGAAAGGAATATACGTCTGTGGTGTGACTGGTGAGGGCATGCAGACAGCATAGCAGGAGACTTTCCTGCAGTTTCTTCTCCTCAGGCTCTTCCTTTATTAAAATTTAGAGGTCACCCATTCCCAACTCAGTACCTGCACACCGAGCTGTGGCATGACATTCCATGCTGCACTTGTAAATAGATGGCAAGTACATTCCTGACTGTGGGACAGGGGGAGATGCAGCCTTCAAAACTCTGCCTGGGCCTTCTCTTGGCTGCCCCAGGGGAGTACGTTCTGAATGAGACTGGTATGATCTCACTTACTTTAGTACTTGAGCAACTGTATTTGGTCCAAACCATTCTCCAATTGACTTCCCCTCTCCAACACCCACCTGTGCTGTTTTCACAGTGAAAAAAAGACACACGTACACAAAATCAAAGAAAAATGAGACCATAAAGAATGTGGGAACAATATACAGTAAATACCGTGACTGTCAAACATTCTAGAGTAACTGCAATCTGTATTTAGCAATAACAATTATTTTCTCAATCTATGCTCTTTTCAAAACTTAGGGAGTGCCAGTTTCTTTAATAAACAAAAGGCTTCTAAACTACAATGAGAATTACAAGTTAACAAATGTTAGTGCCCTTTATTACAAATTACAGCAATAAGCTACAAGACTGTCTATTCTAACATTACTGACTCTGGTACCCAAGGCTTACAGAGTTTATCAAGAGCTACATTGTAGTACATGGCTTTATTTAGGTCTCAGGGAATGTTTCTGTACTACTAGTCTTTGCGCCCATCTGCATACCTTTTTATTTTTGTACAAGCATACACCTTGTCTTCACATCCACTTTTTAAAATTATGAATTAACATACTGCAAATTAGTGATTCAACACAGTAGAAATTTCAGTGGAAAAAACCTGAAAGTTTATGTTTGTTCTTACCCATCTGGTGGATTGAATAACAGCAAGCCTTCCTGTCGAGAAAGCATCGTAGGATTCTGTGATATTCTTCTGGTTGTTTTTTGTGTTTTTCCCATTGCCAATCTGAAAGGAAAAATTGATATAGAATAAAAAATGGTGACGTTTTCATTACACTGATCAAATGTCTAGACAGCAGAAAGCTTTATAATGAGATGTTAAAAGACATTTCAATTCATCTCGAATATTTACATTTTGTGTAGAGCTCCTAGAATTCCAAGCTTGTTATTTATCATCAAGCTGCCCTTTATCATCATAGGCTAGATTGTAAAAACAGGGAAAATAAAACAAAACAAAAACATCAACTGCAAACATATTCTGACGGATCATGCTGCGTGTTGATAGCCATTCCAGTATCTATGAGCTTCCAAGATTATTTAAAAGTACAGGCTGTGTTTAGACCTTGTTGGATTTCTAAGCACCCATTAAATAACAACATAAGATCCATACAGAAAGTCCAAACACTCCACTGGCAGCATCCTGGGATGTGACATGCATGCTTAAGAGCTTGCACCAGGGGGGTTTGGACCTCGTGCTGCTGACAAGTGAGTAGTGAAGAGAAGGGTAAGAGCACTGTCCCACGGTGGCAGGTTTTCCCTTGGCCTCAACTTGGGTGTTACACTAAAAGGTTTATAAAATAATGGCGACAGGATTCCCCATTTGTTCTCCTTCTATGCCTATTTCTCTGCTTCAGGCTGGGATGATTTCACCCAGCTGAATATGAATTGATTCATTAGGAACTGTTACCAGGGCATCAAAGAAAGTCTCACTAATAAATTCAGGGTTTGTGCTTTTAATGGAGTACTTACGAAGAAGCGTCTGCAGACAATACCGAAGTTCCCTCAGGACCAGCACTCACCTCTCCCTAAGTGTCTGCAGATCAGTGCTTGGGCCAGCATCATCTGCCCGCATCGCAGCATACATCCCCAGCCAGCGTCCGACGAAGGACCCGTGCCTCCTGTTAGGAAAGTTCATCACAATCAGTGCAGGCTTTCAACTGGGTGCAGCACCACAGAGGACATTTCAGACTGCTAGAAAACAGATAGGGCTGCTGAAGCCTCCATGAACTGTCCTACAGATAAAAGGCACACAGCAAGACTTTGGTTCCATGCTGTTGGTCTAATTCTAATCTCTGCATTGCACAAATAAACAAAATTCATTTATTCCTTGTGGAGCTGACTTACTCTTTTCATTCTTCAAGCAGCATTCACAAACCATTTACTGCATGCTATACAACATGATCACCTGTTTACATACAGACATAAATAAACACTGATTTTAATAATCTTCATGTTTGCATAAACAGTTAAAATGATGCTCAAAATGCGCTGATACTCTAGAAATATTTTCCCAGCCTACGATGCCATCACTTATCTTGCTATTTAATTTAGAACAATGCAGCAAATCTGCAGTATACTCACCAATAGGCGAAAACTTTCTTCTATACGTAAACCACGTTAAACCACAGTAAACCACACGTAAACACACCTTGGCTTATTGTCTGACTTTGGCTTATGGTGCGTCTGTTGCTGTGTCCAGCACAGTGCAGCCCCTAAATTGCTACCAAAACTTTGCCACAAACCTCAATCCCCCTGTTAAAAGAGACCCTCTTGTTTGTTGCCCTTCTTTCGACACTCTCTAACAGGTTTATGTCTTTTTCTTATACTGTGGAGCCCAAAACTGCACTCAGTACTCAGTACATGGAATACCAACAGAGACTGCCTGGCATTTTCTCTTCTCTGCAGAAGCTCTGTTGCTAACACTGTCCAGAAATCACCACTGTCACAGACAGTAGTAGCATTCCCTCCTCCCACAGTTTGTTCTGCCCCCCAAGACTTAGACACCACCCAGAAAAAGAAGAATAATAATACTAATAAAATAAAATAAAATAAAATAAAATAAAATAAAATAAAATAAAATAAAATAAAATAAAATAAAATAAAATAAAATAAAATAGTCAAAAGCCATCAGGAAGGCAGTGGTGCAGACTGTGGAGAGCCTGGGTTCAAATCCTTCTTCTGTGAGGCTCTGAACCTATATCCCACCACAATCTCTCTGCTAATGTATGGCAGGGAAAGGAGGAAGAAAGAACATATCTCCTGCACTTTCCATTTATTGTTGACTGACAATTCTGTAGAGTTATAAAGCCTCAATCAGTGAGATACAGGGTTCTTCTCACACTGTCTCACTGTGCCCTAAGCGGAACAGCTCTCATTTAATAGATGCTTCACCACAAAATCATGAGTCATCTGCAGTTTTGAACTTTTCTGGGATCAAGTCCCTTCAGATGGTTGAGGAATCTGCTCCAGCACCTATGTAAACTGGTGCTCTACTAAGCTAGTGAGTGAACAAGAGAGAAATCCTCTGCTAGATGACTTGACAAATTGGGTCTGAAAATAGTGTTGAGGCAGAATAGTCCACGATTTTTGCCTTGGGTGCACAGAGGGATTGGGTGTTGTAGACTTCTTTTATTCTTCATTAAGATAAACATTTTCAAAAATGTGCTTGTTCAACCTTGCTCCCACTGTGTGCATGGGAGGGAGATAACTGAAAGTGGGGAGCGTTGCTTGGATCCTGCAAGTGGCTGAGGTCCAGTGGGGTTGGAGGCTTTCTTCCTCCTTTTGGAAATGCAAAGCAACCCTGCACCTCCCCTGCACTTGCAGAAGGATCGTGACAGCCCAAAGCACAGCGGCTTTGTAATTGCTGCATACACTTCGATCGGATTTACGTGGCAAGGGTTTGGTAGCAGGGGCCTGCAGGGATGGCGTCTGTGAGAACAGTCCAGACAACAGCCAGCTCCAGATAGCTCCAAAAGGGCCCCGGCGCTTGCCAGAGCTGAGCCAATAAGCGATGTTGTTTGCACCTCTGGGAGAGCAGATGTAAGCAGGGGGAAATACTGCTGCACAACAGAAGCTGGAAGAGCAAGGAGTGAGAAGCAGCCCTGCAGCCCCCAAGGTGAGTGCAGCAGGAGGCAGGAGGTGCTCCAGGCTCACAGCAGCAGTTCCCCTGCGGGCTGTGCAGGGAGAGGCCCCTGGTGGAGCAGGCTGTCCCCCTGCACCCATGGGTCCCCCATGGAGCAGATCTCCACGCTGCTGCCCCCCTGTGGGTGGAGGAGCCCCCGGTGGAGCAGGTGGCTGTGGCCTGGAGGAGGCTGCGGCCTGTGGAGAGCCCCCGCAGGAGCAGGCCCCGGGCCGCAGCTGCAGCCATGGAGAGGAGCCCCCGCAGGAGCAGGGGGGCTGGGGGGAGCTGCCGCCCAGCCGTGGGGGACCCGTGCTGGAGCAGTTTGCTCCTGGGGGATGGATGGATGGATGGAGCCCGTGGGACGGAGCCGTGTGGGAGCAGTGCTTGAGGAGCTGCTGCCTGTGGGCAGCCCGTGTGGGATCAGCTGGGGAAGGACGGCATCCCATGGGAGGGACCCCACGGGGAGCAGGGGCAGGGAGGGACCCTGAGGGTCACTCTGCTGAGTCTGCTTTGCCCGTCACGATACTTGTTGAGCCATCGCCCTGTCCTTATCTCAGCCCTGGAGCCCTTTGCATCGTATTTTCTCCCCCTTTCCCTTGGAGGAGGGGGAGTGAGAGAGCGGCCGTGGTGGAACTCGGCTGCCCACCCGCTTTGAACCACCGCAGTTGCAAAGTCCTGGGAAAGATTTCTTTCAAGAAATTAAACAAGGTGTTTAACAAAGAAATGCAGAGTTTCCTTTTGAAGGCTTCCTGGAGAATTGGGCTTCTTTCCTATTCCCAGCTCAGAGGAAGGGAATTGTTGATTTCACCTTCTTTTTTCTGACATGGAAATCAAAGGTGAACTGCTCTACAAGGACGGGCAACGTCTCAGAATCAAGCTCTTTTGCTCTGTAGTCCTTTCTCAAGGAAAAGATTGATCACACACCTTCCACAGATGTAGGGGAGCAGAGAACAATTTGGGAACTACTCTAATTCAAGTCAGGTTGGGCATAGTGGTACTTCCCTAGCTGTTTCTGAGACAGACGCATTAGCAACAGAGAGTGTTGTGCCGTCACTGGGAGGCGCCTGCGGTGATGACTTCAGAAACAGAACTGAATTGTGTCACCACAGCACTTTGGCAACAGCTGCCTCTGTGCACGTTTAGCTGGGAGGCACAGAGAAGGGTGCTGGATGCGATGAAACCACGTGAGGATTTGTGGATCTCCCCTTGAGGTGCACAGAGAGGGACCATGCCCTTCTGTAAGTGTTTTGATGCTTGGCTGCGGAAAAAAATGTGGTTTTGTTGTGAATGCTTCATTGTAGTATTCTGTAGTTTGTGTCAAGTCCTTACAGAAGCCTCAAGGTTGGTACTTTGCTCAATGATGGAGCTGCACAGAGTGAGAACAGACCCAATGTACGGGTGAGGGCCTCTGCACGTTCTCTTCTTCCTACAGACGATCAACAAATAAGGGGAGACAGAGAAGAGTGTGCTGTGGTCCTCCCATAGACCGCAAGTACTAAAGCATAAACAAGAGGCTTAAGAGTCCCCCTGTCATGTTAAAATTCAGGCAGCAATGGACTTCCTCACACGGGCTGGCCTGTCGACTAGTGTCTCAGGCTGTGGCGTATGAAGATGCACTCCATCTGCTTTCAGGGTAGCAATGGCAGTGGGCAAGCTGCCTGACCTTAACATTTGTCATTTCATTTCTCACCTGAGTTTTGGTGGTTCTCCACGATTCATTCTTGGTCTAGAAAAAAAAAAAAAAAAAAAAAAAAAAGTGAATTTGGATCAAAATAAAAGGATAAAAGGATTTCCTTTCCATTAATTACATGTTCTTACCTTTGTAACAGATTTGGTTATTGACTTAGAAGGCAAATATCTGGCCAGACTGCAAGACTTGTGCTCGCAGCGTGGGACAGCTCTTGTAAAGGTGATTCAGGGCAGTTTCTGGAAAACAAGACATCAGATCTCCCAAACAGCTTTCTTTGTGCTAATGTAGGAAGGGTGAGTAAGTGTAAAGGTAAGAGCCCAGATACCGTAAGAAGCAGAAAGTGTGAAGGAAACTTCCTTCTGGCTGATACAGCTCCATATCTAGTTGTCAAGTATGAAGAGAGCAGTGCTAAGTTTCTTGGGGAGAGGAAAACAAAGAGGCTGGGAGAGTGTACAAAGAAAAAAATGGGATTCCCTATTTCAGGAAATCCTAGGAACTGGAAATAGAGATTGGAAGAGTGCTTTAAGCCAAGACAGACATGTTTTAAAACTAAAACCTAGGAGTTGAATGAACCAAGAAATGAATCCCTTTTGATTATGCAGTTGTGTCCAGTGTTATCTTGGGAAATATGGTTTCCACATAAAACGTATCTGGGGCTTGAAGTTCTCCTAAGGCCCTTCTCTGTGTATTCCCTACTGTTTGGTAAGCGCTGAGGTCACACTGCAGACAGCAGCACGTCCCCTCCCCACTACTTAGCTGTCTGTTCTCACAACACGTCTAGGAACAGAATGGCTTGGACACAACTGCGCCTAGGACCGAGTTCATTCAAGCTGCTGGACGAGGTAAAAGCTCTGGACAAGCGAAGGGGAGGGAGGGATGGGTGGACATACAATATGATCACTTTAATCTCATTTCTCTAAGAATCCTGGCTGAGAAAACAAAACAAAACAGAATCAAAAAGAACAGAACAGAACAGAACAGAACAAATGAAGCAAGCAGCTAGCTTGCTGGAGACATTGTCTGGGAAGCAGTGAAAACACTTGCAAACAAAAACACGTCAAAGGACTAACTCTTTGAGCTTAATTCTAATCCAACAGCATAACCTCAAAGTCCTGTTTCTGTTCGTAACAGGCTGGTCCAGTAACATGTCCCATTGGATGACTTTGCAGCATAGATGTCAGGAATGCAGCTTGGGATCCCCTCCTTCTACTCAGAGTTCACTTTGAAGGGATGAGCAAGTAATTCTTCCTGGGTTGACGGAAATCTAAAGTCTGTTTTCTAACACTCTTGCAGACGCCTCTCTGTCCATCGGCCTGTCCTGCCAACTCTGGTGTGAGTGTGAAGTTGTGGCAAGAGGGATTTCCCGTTCCTATTTGACCTGATGGACACCAGCTTTCCTCGGAAATGGCTGATGTTGCTGAGGAGGCAGCAGTATCAAAGCCCTTGCTGATGAAGGTACAACCAGCTGGGGAGGCTTTGGCATTTCTGCACAACGCTGCTCCCTGACTGTCACTCCAGACTCAGATTCGGAAAGAAGCAAAGCAAGCTAGAGGAAAACTGGATGTCCTGGTAATTTTCTTTTTCTTTTATTTCTTCATTCTTCACTTGTAAGAAAATCTAAATCTTAACCCTTTGTTTGAAAACACGGCTTTACGGAAATGCTTATGGGTGTGCTCCTTCACCTTGTGTGGAACCTGCTTCACCTCGCTTCAGCTATAGGACACCTATGCTCCAATTTATGCTTCCCATGATAAAGCGGTGTTCTTTCGGTGTTCTTTTCTGTGATGCTTGCAGGCGAGGTTGAAAAGAGTTGTCAGTAGGATTCTTCGTTTCCTTTGCAGTATCCAAAGCTCCGTATTACCGTGGATCTTCTCCTCTGATCTGGAAAGCTTCACAGGCCAAAAGAGAATTGAGATGAAGAAGGAAATAGAGAATGCTGACCAATATTGCCAAGTACCACCCGTAAGTTTTGTGAAAGAATCCGGTGCATTTCTGTAGTGGTAGAAAGTTCATAAAATCATCGTCGTGCACTTGAAGGCAAGCAATGCTGTAAAAATGAAGAATGCAAGGCCCTGCTTAAGGACAATCTTCAGGTTGCTTCTAGATCAACAGCTTATTTGCTTCTTCCACAACCTCATCTCCGCTTGCTTAGAAGTTGTGAAGGTCGGAAGCACACTCCGTCTTTTTCATCCCCTCTGTGTATCTTTTCCCTGACAGCAACTTCTGTCTTGGCTCTTCACATCCAGCCAGAGCAGTTGCTTTGCCTCCGCAACCTGCAGGCTGACCTCTCGTGTGTATCTGTGCTGGACTGAGGGTAATGCTTGTAACGCACACAGATGCTGCATTCACTGTGACTTTTAGAAAAGAGAGCAAGAAGCTAACCTGCACAGCAGACTCTTAGGTTTCTGTATCTCTCTCTCTCTCTCTCTCTCTCTCTCTCTCTCTCTCTCTCTATCTGCATATATATTTCAGTACTTATTTACTTCTTTAAAGATACCTTAAATAGAATAGATACTTTAAGAAAGCTTACTTGTTCTTCCCCTTTCCTTGTTTTTAACGTTTGCTTTTCTAACCAATCCTTAATGTTACAACATTGGATTGATGCAGTACTCAGTCCTTAGAAGTTCTCAAAGCACATCAGTGATTTCTCTATTTCTCAACCTTTCCATCTTCATTGAGATCTCTCATCTGAATTTAGGTACGAGGTGAAGAAGAACACTGCAAGCAGCTGAAGCCGTATCAGACACATGCTTCTGCTAGGAAGTCATTCCGAGTGATTCCACGGTGTACTTTAGACAGGTTTGCTCTGGTCCTCTGGACTCAGCATCCCCAAGGGATATTTCAAAGCTCTCGGAAGGACCCGTCATTATCTCTGACACTGCAGCCTCCAGTAGGAAGGGGTAGATATTCCTTGCCCTTGTGCAAAGGAACTACTCAGTTAGCTGTTTCTAACCCAAATCTCGTTGTTGTCTTCTATTGACAGACACCACCCGGCTAGCCAAGCTAAACCGCTGAAAATGGAAGGAGTGGGACATCTTGCAAAGCCTGCTGCTGCTTCTAAGCAGAAGTGCGCTGTAGGTGGGGACACAGCAAGAGGAAACGTCCAGGCCACGGTGGAACTGCAAGGCACCTGTCTGAGCCACACAACGAAGTCAGCGATTCCCAGTTGGAGACTGTTGCTCGACCAGTGACACAGCAGCTGGAGCGCTTCTGGTTGCTGCTGATGGGTTCCCGTGAATCAGCCAGGGATAGGAGCTATGAGAACGACTGAAGCGATTTGAAGTTACCCGAAAGAAAGAAGAGAGGAGAGAAGAAGACAAGAGGGGAGGGAAGGGGAGGGAATAAAAGGAAGGGTGGGGAGGGGAGGGGAGGGGAGGGCAGGGGGAGGGTAGGATAGGATAGGATAGGATAGGATAGGATAGGATAGGATAGGATAGGATAGGATAGGATAGGATAGGATAGGATAGGATAGGGTGGGGTAGGGTAGGGTAGGGTAGGGTAGGGTAGGGTAGGGTAGGGTAGGGTAGGGTAGGGTAGGGTAGGGTAGGGTAGGGTAGGGTAGGGTAGGGTAGGGTAGCATAGCGTAGTGTAGCGTGTTAGAGGGGAGGGGAGCATAGGAGAGTATAGGGTAGTGTAGGGGATCGGAGTTTAGGGGAGTGTAGGGTAGGATACGGGAGGGGAGTGTAGGAGAGTGTAGGGGAGGGGGGCATAGGGTAATGTAGGGTAGTGTAGCGAACGGGAGTTTTGGGTAGGATAGGGGAGGGGAGTGTAGGAGTGTGTAGGGTAGTATAGGGGAGGGGAGTGTACAGAGTGTAGGGACAGGGAGAATAGGGGAGGGGGTGTAGGGGAGGGGAGGAGACGGGAGGGGAGGGGAGGGGATGGGGGGGAGGGGAGGGGAGGCAAAATTGGGGAGATAATCAAAAGAGGGTAGGGGAGGGGAGGGGAGGGGAGGGGAGGGGAGGGGAGGGGAGGGGAGGGGAGGGGAGGGGAGGGGAGGGGAGGGGAGGGGAGGGGAGGGGAGGGGAGGGGAGGGGAGTGCTACCATAAATAAAATTGCCAAATACATGACTCCTCCGTGTTGACTAGGGCTGAACTACTGAAAAAGAATAGAAAATCTATAAATAAGAGTGAGAGATGGTGAATACCTAACCATCTCTTAAAAGCAGGATTTTAAGAGAATAAGTAATTGATAAATGGAGTTAAGATCGGAGGGAAAAAAATCCACTGTTGCTATCAATAGAGTTAAGAAGTTTTTCAAGTACATTAGGAACAAAAATTAGAGTAATGACACAGATCTGATACGGGATGGGTATTGCTTCAGTGAGAAATGATGGAAAAAAACACAACACAACACATGTGTATGTGTTGTTGGGTATTTGTAAAAAAAAAAAGAAAAAAAAAAACAGGTTAATGAAAACTGCATGCTCAATTAGATGATGTTTTTGTTGTCATTGGTAGGGAATTGTGTGCTTTACAACACAATATGTGTTATATATATATATTATATATGTTTTTTATATGTTTTATATATGTTTTAATAAAATAAGGAAATGATATTTTTTTTCTACGTTTGTGGTTTCCAAACTGTAGTTAATAAACATTAAACAAGATGCAATAGGATCTCGTTAACTCTTTTGTTTGAAAAAACAGTGGTCCTGATCGAGAGGTGCAAGTGAGAGGAGACAATATTCAGTATTTCTCTATGTTGTCATTTATTGGTGAAGATGAAAGTCTGCAGTTCATGTTCATTACACTAGCATGACAACATGACCACAAGGGGGACTGTCTGGTAGTGAAAAGGAACTTCAGCATGGATTAAAAATCTTTGCCTTTCTTTATTCTGAACTGTTTTTCTTATGGCTGCTAGAGAGAGATTCTCTGCCTTAGAAATAAAACTGCCCAGGCTGTTCTGATAAACCTGTAGGGTTAAGGCACTTCTACCAAAACAGATTTCAAAAGGCAAGAAGTCAAAAAGCAACAATTCAGTAATCTGTGTACGCTTCTATATTAAGTTTTAAGATCACCTGGTTTATATTTAGTTCACACAAATTAACCAAACATAGCAGCATACAACCTAAGAAAAGCTTAAGAAATTTATTAGATGCACAGATAAAGTGCTGTAACAGAGAAACTTGTGTAAATCTATTCTAAAATAAATAAGGTACAGTTAAACCACCTTTGACTCGTTTTAACTCGGAAAGAAATAACCTAAGTTTTAATCATTTGAATTTTAAGGTCAAGGTGAAATATACCATAACTATAACAGTGGTTGTGATCTGTATCAACTATTTGAGGCTCCTGTTCCTCTTGAGGTCTCCCAGAAACAGGAAGGCTATTGCAAAATGTATCCATTAGACATAGTTCCTTTTACAGAAACATTTTTGTAATAAAGTCTGGTTGCTCAAATACATGTTAAAATATTTAACAAGGAAACAATTTTCTCCTGATCCAGTCAATCTTTTAAACAAGACAATGTATTTTTCCTATGACGCAGCCCACTGGAGGGAACAGAAGTAAACATCCTCCTGAACTGAAGACTGTTTTGCTTGAAGAACTAAACTATTGCATTATTATATGAGAGCAAGAAATATCCATTTGGGTTATCCCTTTCTCCAAACATGGTGCCCAGTGATACATGTATTTTTGCCTTAATCTCAAAGGCCCGTTTGTCTCCAGGTAAGGTACGTTAAAAAGAGATTCCCTTTAAGCATCTTATCACAAGATCTCTTACTGCCTTTCCATCCGGGGAAGCTTGTGTGTTAAACTGCCCTTGGAGTTTTGGATGCTACTAGATTTCTGTGCTCTGTTATCCATAATTTCAGGCACTTCGGGGCTAACATGGCTGTTTAAGTCAATGCAATAATATTACCAATATATTCAACACTCAGAAGAGTCACCACAGTTTCCTTCACACACTCAGGATTTCAAATTCTTCTTCCAATTCAAATAGCTTGTCAGTAGATTCAATGAGTTCTGTAAAAAAAGATAAAGAAAAAAATGCTTCTAAAGACATGCCTGATTTTGTTCACTTAAAAAAAAAAACTTTGAAAGACGCATTCCAGAAAAGTACTTTGTAAGAGTGAAAAAAAAAATCTGTGCTAGCAATTGTATGGCTTGTTTGGATACATGCCTGCTATATATTGCTTGACACTCACAAAGGATAGTTATTCTACCTGTGATTATTCTTTTATTTGCTAACGAGGAACATAACATTGCACAATTAGGCTTTTAATCGGTGCCTTACCTGCTCCTGTGGTTGTCACTTCTGGTTTTGTTGGAGGTATGAAAGGAGGCCAGTGTGGCGGGTGCTTCTGGACCAGCTCAAACATCCGTAGACTCTGCTGCTTTAGAATCTCCTGAGGACAGAATGCTTTCATTTTAAAAGCTGGCTCGGGGGACGCTTCAAACACAAAACGTGTCTGCTTAATTGAAAGTGTTTTTTAATTACGCATGTCCATCAGGAAAAAAAAGTCTTTATACAGACATACTGTGAAATCCAAGCACCATGGTCTCTGTAATACATCCCTAGTTAAAACACATCTGGAAGACAGATCTCTTGAACTGTACTACAAATTATCAGTCTTATCATCTTTTGATATCAGCTTTGATATCTGCAAACCTGTAATTTTGTTTACAGGTAGCAAGCACACTAGGAATGTACAATATTTTCTGCTTTTTAAAAGAAAGTTGCTTGCATAGAACTCTCCTCAAGTTTTCTGTTGATCAATAGCACAAAAGACAGATCTATCAGCTCCTCCAAAGGGGAAAAAAAAAAAAAAAAACGCATCAGATTTTGAAGGACAGGTTTTGGTCAGGAAAAAAGGTGTTCCTGAAGCCAAACGCTATTCCTCTTCAAAGAGAAGTTACCTTCTGTCCTGTATTTCAGTTATTTACAAACTGTTTTCCTTAGATGATTTTTTTTTTTTAAATAAATGCCCTTAGAGGTTGATGGTACTTTACATTCAGACGTCTGGTGCTTAGCTTAACAGCTGCATGCAGAAACATCCTCAAGTCTGTTTCCTGTGGCAGCCAGCACCTTCTGTTCTCCCTAGATCAGCAGGAGCTAGAGGCCTGCAGCACTTACAGAATCAGATCTTTAAGATAGCAGGGACTAACAGTCATAATTAGAACACGCAATCTATTACGTCAAACAATAAAAAAGGATCAGGAAGCAAATCATTGATACATCACTACAATATGGCAGTTAAACCTTAGTCATTTAGTGAGAATTAGAAGTTAAAAGCAAGTGTCACCCAGTAACACCTTCAAGTGTGGATGTTTACACCCATTTTCCAACTGGCAGGGTTTGTGGCTGGTAAAGTGCTGAACAATTTCCAATTAGCAATTCAGTAGTATTGCCTTACCCTGATGCTTTAATGCATTCTTCTCCATGGCTCATACAATTTGTATACAAAGGAAAATGCAAAGGAAAATTTTACAAAAAACAGACAATAAAAACCAGACTTTATAAAGAACAAATCGAGATGCTAAGTTCCCACTCTTACCTTTTGTACAAGACTACACCGGTTATCAAAATCACATTCTTCTTTGCAAAAGAAGCCCTTAGGGGAAAAAACAAACACACAGAGTTTTACCTTTGCAGATGGTAGGTATGTGGTACCAGCAAGTAAGGCGGTTTGACCTCTGATACAGTAATGCCCTGTACGATCAGTAGATATAAGACTCCAAATATGTGGCAGCTCTAGGGAGAGAACCCACGGGGAGAACAAGGCCCTGCAAACCCCTAACGAAATAGTCAAGCAAAAAATAGCAGCAGCTCCTGTGTGCTCCTCCATGGAGCGCCACCCAGTTCCTACAGTCCAGGTATCAGCAGAAGCTGAAAACTTGTAGATGATGGACCACCTAAGGAACATTTCCATTCTGGTATCTATACTGAAAATATTTGCTCTTCATTATGATTTTGTCTGTCTCGTTGCATCATGCCACATTTTGCACAGTTACGTAGTAAAGTATTAAAACAAAACAAAAAAACTTTCTAAAAAGCAGCAGTATTAAAAAACAGGTATGTGAATGAATGACAGATACCGGTATCTTTACAGATTGTTTAAAGCTTTAGAAACACATCCCACTGGTGACAACTGCCAATCACCCAATCACAGGATACTGGCATGGGATCAGATCCAATTTTTTCAAATACCACAGTACCCCCATGACATTTTGGGTGAATTACAAATAATACATTTGTATTTGTAATTTGGGGTGAAATACACTAATTCCACTTAAACATTTTCAACTTATGATAGAAAGTAAGTTTAAGTAACTTGTCTAGAGGTGACCAAACATAAAGTAGTGATAGAATAAAACACGTAAACCTGTTTCAGTTCCTTGCTCTGACCATTATAATGCCTCTTGAAAGAAGTAAAAGCTGCTCAGTAAAGAAAACAAAGTGAGCTCCCTACAGTACAGACAGCTCCCCACTTGCCCTAAGATTCTCCATGTAGTTATGTACAAACTACTATGTGTTGATCACAGAAGACAGCTTTGTGATCTTGGTTCTGTTCAAGGAGATGCATTGCTGCCCTTACCAATGTAGAGAGACATTACTTTGAGATAAAGTACATGCATTCAAGATTTCCTGACACTTACTAAAGCTACTGAAGGGTCCAAATTCATGATCTTCATTCTATGTGGGGCTTCCTGGCAGTGGAAACTCTCATCGTCAACCGTGCCATTTTCTTCTGAATCTACAAAGCTTTGAGTGGTGTGAGGGTCCAGATAGATCAGCTCATTGCCTGGATGGGTAAAAGCCGTATGTTAAAAATAAGCAAGTGACATTAATAAGCACTTGGTCCAGAACTGTAAAATAGAAATTAGATTGCCATCACAGTCAGTATAATCTAGACTTTCCAGCTAGGGATCCTTTAAGAGAATCGGAAGGTTTAGACACAGCGTTTCCCACAGGGTATTTAGTATAACTTCCTATTGTCACCTATTACTGTAATTTTTTGGTTGGTTATGTTCTATCTTTGTCACATACTTTTATTTTTCCATGTGAGATCCAGTACTTTTTTTTTTTTTTTTTTAAATCTCAAGTGTTGTAAACACTAACATTTGACAGATTAAAAGGTACAGGATGTTCACAGATGCAATCTGTAATCCCATTAGGCATTCATTCAGAAATTGGAACAAAAAAGCCTAACTAAAACAGGTTAGGTTTTACAAAAGGACAAAATAGGGTTGCAAAATTTTGGCCCAAAGTGGGGTGAAATCTGAAGGAATGCATTTTAAATTAATTAGAGCAATACTTAATAACAGAAGGTATGCAAAAGGTGAAAAAGATACTGCTATCAGAAACAGTTTTGAAATACAAGAAAATAAAAGTGACATTTGACCAATACACTTGTCAAATGCTATCAGCTATTCTCAGTATGTTGCTCTTGTTGATGTCATCACTTATTTTTACACCTAGCTTTGCTGTTAACTTTCTGCTCCTGTTAAGGATCATCTCATACTGTTTCTAAACTCTTTTAGATATGCTTCTTCATTTATTTTATTCTATTCTCATCTTTCTTTACTTCTAGAGGTTCACGCTTAGACCCCTTACTATTTCCCCTTCAAAAAATGTTCTCTTTTGATCATCTGCACATTTGGAATAAGTTTCTTTTTTCCTTACCTAAAAATCCTATGAAATAAAAGGCATTATTTGGTTTCCCTCCTAATGCTCCCAAAGACTGTGGCATCTTAAAGCATTCCTAGGAGCTCAAAAGGAATAAAGGAAATTGTAATTCATTTCTTTACTGACATCACAGATACCCAAACTTATTTGACAGTAACGAGCAATGAATTGAAAGAAAACCTTACTTTAAATGCATCAATATATACGGGATTTATGTGATTTATCCCTAGTCGTAGAGGTATAATAAGCAAGAGGGCTTTCCAGCCTGTGCAGAGTCCTCCTGCCTTCTTGCTTCGGCCAAGAGCACTTCTGTGCAAATGTGCACTGCTGTGGGACGCGCTACTGCTCTGAGGAGGGGACCAGCACATTTTTTCTGCGGGAATAAAACTAGAAATCAGTCAACGCACAGAGGAACACAAAGCAGATCTTCCTCTCAGTAGTGAATTAAGCTAGTTTGCCAGGGATCTTTATAGGGCACCCAAGACAAAACGAGCCGGGCATGGCAATTACAGCTATTTAGTAGAAGTAATTCTAGCAGACAGTATGTGCTGGCACGTCCAAGTGAGACGTTAGATCAATGATTGAGGGATGACAATTTAAGACTGCAGTGACATGTCCTATTAATGTTATTAATAGTGTCAAGCTTTGCCTATAAAACGCCAGAGAAATGAAATGGCAGCAATGATGACAGTAGAAATTCTTCAAGGAGCTCTTCACATCCAGTGATGTGAGCACGAAGTTGGCATCAGGGATCAAAAAAACACAACTGAGTTTGTATGTCCTTCTTCCCTCTTCTTACCCTTGCAAGACAAACCCATGGCCCCCCAAGTATTTGTTCATGTTTAGATACATGCTGGCAAATGGAGTCAAATCAGAAACTGTTACCAGAAAACTGATGAGGTGTCACTTCCTGATGTCTTCAATGACCACCGTATTGCCCATAGATACATAAACTGCTAATGAATTCCATTCATCAAATAAAGCAAGCTTCCTAGAAAACATTAAGGTACTAATTAATATAAACTAGTTGGATCAAAAGGGTAGCTTTACACTCAGAACCATTTATTTATTTTTTTTTTCTTAAGAAAAAACATCCTTTCTGCATTTTTTAAAGTCTCCATGTAAGAAAAAGAAAACTTTAAACATTAAATGTTTAATATCTTTAGAAAAATAGGTACTGAGTGGTACCAGGAAAAACATATGCGCTGCACCATGTGCAAACTGTTTTGTCTTACTGCTAAGTGCAGTGACAGTAACAGTTCAACTACATCAAGTTTATTACTTTTTATTGCACTCGACAGTCTCTGCACTGGGTTCTTGCCCAATTGTGTCTTTTCTCATCTGGAAAAGAAAAAAATTCCTATGCCAGTTTTGCAGATTACTTTTTGCTTAAGAAATTCCACTGAATTCAGTGGAATTACTTCTGCCTGAGCCTGCGTGCACAGCAGAAATGGGGTGTTAAAAGCTAAATCAGCTAAGGGTTTGGGGCACCAAAACTTCAGTGGGAGACAGCAGCACACAGTTTTATGTCCACTTCTGCAAAATCCAAACCTTTGGGGAAGGGAGCTACACTCTTAAGCTGCACTGGCAGAATTAGCTGTTTCAAATAAGCCAGAAAGAAATGGGGCTGAGCGTTTCACCATGAAAAACTTGGCCATGAAAGATCTGGAGTCCAGGGCATGCTTCAGCTCCCCTCCCTCTTCAGATCATGTGCCTGTTCCAGGGTGTCAAAGACTTGCTGCTGAGCTCGCAGGACCTGTAGCCTAGCCCCTGCCTGAGGTAAGACACCTCCACGTACCCCTGGAGAACTGAGCAGCCTCAGTTCCTTTCAGTGTGGCTCCCAGACTATGAGGAGCTGCCCATCTTTATCCAGTAGCCTTGCTGGCAGAACTGCTGCTCAGAAAGGGAGGAATTGCAGCTCAGTTCCCTCCTCAGCCGAGATGGCTTCTCTCTGATGTTTCACACCACCACTCCGACCTACACGGTGGCACTCTCGACCTGCCAGAGCTGTGCCACTGTGCAGAAAGGAATATACATCTGTGGTGTGACTGGTGAGGGCATGCAGACAGCATAGCAGGAGACTTTCCTGCAGTTTCTTCTCCTCAGGCTCTTCCTTTATTAAAATTTAGAGGTCACCCATTCCCAACTCAGTACCTGCACACCGAGCTGTGGCATGACATTCCATGCTGCACTTGTAAATAGATGGCAAGTACATTCCTGACTGTGGGACAGGGGGAGATGCAGCCTTCAAAACTCTGCCTGGGCCTTCTCTTGGCTGCCCCAGGGGAGTACGTTCTGAATGAGACTGGTATGATCTCACTTACTTTAGTACTTGAGCAACTGTATTTGGTCCAAACCATTCTCCAATTGACTTCCCCTCTCCAACACCCACCTGTGCTGTTTTCACAGTGAAAAAAAGACACACGTACACAAAATCAAAGAAAAATGAGACCATAAAGAATGTGGGAACAATATACAGTAAATACCGTGACTGTCAAACATTCTAGAGTAACTGCAATCTGTATTTAGCAATAACAATTATTTTCTCAATCTATGCTCTTTTCAAAACTTAGGGAGTGCCAGTTTCTTTAATAAACAAAAGGCTTCTAAACTACAATGAGAATTACAAGTTAACAAATGTTAGTGCCCTTTATTACAAATTACAGCAATAAGCTACAAGACTGTCTATTCTAACATTACTGACTCTGGTACCCAAGGCTTACAGAGTTTATCAAGAGCTACATTCTAGTACATGGCTTTATTTAGGTCTCAGGGAATGTTTCTGTACTACTAGTCTTTGCGCCCATCTGCATACCTTTTTATTTTTGTATAAGCATACACCTTGTCTTCACATCCACTTTTTAAAATTATGAATTAACATACTGCAAATTAGTGATTCAACACAGTAGAAATTTCAGTGGAAAAAACCTGAAAGTTTATGTTTGTTCTTACCCATCTGGTGGATTGAATAACAGCAAGCCTTCCTGTCGAGAAAGCATCGTAGGATTCTGTGATATTCTTCTGGTTGTTTTTTGTGTTTTTCCCATTGCCAATCTGAAAGGAAAAATTGATATAGAATAAAAAATGGTGACGTTTTCATTACACTGATCAAATGTCTAGACAGCAGAAAGCTTTATAATGAGATGTTAAAAGACATTTCAATTCATCTCGAATATTTACATTTTGTGTAGAGCTCCTAGAATTCCAAGCTTGTTATTTATCATCAAGCTGCCCTTTATCATCATAGGCTAGATTGTAAAAACAGGGAAAATAAAACAAAACAAAAACATCAACTGCAAACATATTCTGACGGATCATGCTGCGTGTTGATAGCCATTCCAGTATCTATGAGCTTCCAAGATTATTTAAAAGTACAGGCTGTGTTTAGACCTTGTTGGATTTCTAAGCACCCATTAAATAACAACATAAGATCCATACAGAAAGTCCAAACACTCCACTGGCAGCATCCTGGGATGTGACATGCATGCTTAAGAGCTTGCACCAGGGGGGTTTGGACCTCGTGCTGCTGACAAGTGAGTAGTGAAGAGAAGGGTAAGAGCACTGTCCCACGGTGGCAGGTTTTCCCTTGGCCTCAACTTGGGTGTTACACTAAAAGGTTTATAAAATAATGGCGACAGGATTCCCCATTTGTTCTCCTTCTATGCCTATTTCTCTGCTTCAGGCTGGGATGATTTCACCCAGCTGAATATGAATTGATTCATTAGGAACTGTTACCAGGGCATCAAAGAAAGTCTCACTAATAAATTCAGGGTTTGTGCTTTTAATGGAGTACTTACGAAGAAGCGTCTGCAGACAATACCGAAGTTCCCTCAGGACCAGCACTCACCTCTCCCTAAGTGTCTGCAGATCAGTGCTTGGGCCAGCATCATCTGCCCGCATCGCAGCATACATCCCCAGCCAGCGTCCGACGAAGGACCCGTGCCTCCTGTTAGGAAAGTTCATCACAATCAGTGCAGGCTTTCAACTGGGTGCAGCACCACAGAGGAC
The DNA here is from genome assembly GCF_047663525.1 of Anas platyrhynchos. Classification (NCBI taxonomy): domain Eukaryota; kingdom Metazoa; phylum Chordata; class Aves; order Anseriformes; family Anatidae; genus Anas; species Anas platyrhynchos. Next base: position 15,699,988 of record NC_092605.1, on the reverse strand, counting down.
ATTTCAGAGTGCTAGAAAACAGATAGGGCTGCTGAAGCCTCCATGAACTGTCCTACAGATAAAAGGCACACAGCAAGACTTTGGTTCCATGCTGTTGGTCTAATTCTAATCTCTGCATTGCACAAATAAACAAAATTCATTTATTCCTTGTGGAGCTGACTTACTCTTTTCATTCTTCAAGCAGCATTCACAAACCATTTACTGCATGCTATACAACATGATCACCTGTTTACATACAGACATAAATAAACACTGATTTTAATAATCTTCATGTTTGCATAAACAGTTAAAATGATGCTCAAAATGCGCTGATACTCTAGAAATATTTTCCCAGCCTACAATGCCATCACTTATCTTGCTATTTAATTTAGAACAATGCAGCAAATCTGCAGTATACTCACCAATAGGCGAAAACTTTCTTCTATACGTAAACCACGTTAAACCACAGTAAACCACACGTAAACACACCTTGGCTTATTGTCTGACTTTGGCTTATGGTGCGTCTGTTGCTGTGTCCAGCACAGTGCAGCCCCTAAATTGCTACCAAAACTTTGCCACAAACCTCAATCCCCCTGTTAAAAGAGACCCTCTTGTTTGTTGCCCTTCTTTCGACACTCTCTAACAGGTTTATGTCTATTTCTTATACTGTGGAGCCCAAAACTGCATTCAGTACTCAGTACATGGAATACCAACAGAGACTGCCTGGCATTTTCTCTTCTCTGCAGAAGCTCTGTTGCTAACACTGTCCAGAAATCACCACTGTCACAGACAGTAGTAGCATTCCCTCCTCCCACAGTTTGTTCTGCCCCCCAAGACTTAGACACCACCCAGAAAAAGAAGAATAATAATACTAATAAAATAAAATAAAATAAAATAAAATAAAATAAAATAAAATAAAATAAAATAAAATAAAATAAAATAAAATAAAATAAAATAAAATAAAATAAAATAAAATAAAATAAAATAAAATAAAATAAAATAGTCAAAAGCCATCAGGAAGGCAGTGGTGCAGACTGTGGAGAGCCTGGGTTCAAATCCTTCTTCTGTGAGGCTCTGAACCTATATCCCACCACAATCTCTCTGCTAATGTATGGCAGGGAAAGGAGGAAGAAAGAACATATCTCCTGCACTTTCCATTTATTGTTGACTGACAATTCTGTAGAGTTATAAAGCCTCAATCAGTGAGATACAGGGTTCTTCTCACACTGTCTCACTGTGCCCTAAGCGGAACAGCTCTCATTTAATAGATGCTTCACCACAAAATCATGAGTCATCTGCAGTTTTGAACTTTTCTGGGATCAAGTCCCTTCAGATGGTTGAGGAATCTGCTCCAGCACCTATGTAAACTGGTGCTCTACTAAGCTAGTGAGTGAACAAGAGAGAAATCCTCTGCTAGATGACTTGACAAATTGGGTCTGAAAATAGTGTTGAGGCAGAATAGTCCACGATTTTTGCCTTGGGTGCACAGAGGGATTGGGTGTTGTAGACTTCTTTTATTCTTCATTAAGATAAACATTTTCAAAAATGTGCTTGTTCAACCTTGCTCCCACTGTGTGCATGGGAGGGAGATAACTGAAAGTGGGGAGCGTTGCTTGGATCCTGCAAGTGGCTGAGGTCCAGTGGGGTTGGAGGCTTTCTTCCTCCTTTTGGAAATGCAAAGCAACCCTGCACCTCCCCTGCACTTGCAGAAGGATCGTGACAGCCCAAAGCACAGCGGCTTTGTAATTGCTGCATACACTTCGATCGGATTTACGTGGCAAGGGTTTGGTAGCAGGGGCCTGCAGGGATGGCGTCTGTGAGAACAGTCCAGACAACAGCCAGCTCCAGATAGCTCCAAAAGGGCCCCGGCGCTTGCCAGAGCTGAGCCAATAAGCGATGTTGTTTGCACCTCTGGGAGAGCAGATGTAAGCAGGGGGAAATACTGCTGCACAACAGAAGCTGGAAGAGCAAGGAGTGAGAAGCAGCCCTGCAGCCCCCAAGGTGAGTGCAGCAGGAGGCAGGAGGTGCTCCAGGCTCACAGCAGCAGTTCCCCTGCGGGCTGTGCAGGGAGAGGCCCCTGGTGGAGCAGGCTGTCCCCCTGCACCCATGGGTCCCCCATGGAGCAGATCTCCACGCTGCTGCCCCCCTGTGGGTGGAGGAGCCCCCGGTGGAGCAGGTGGCTGTGGCCTGGAGGAGGCTGCGGCCTGTGGAGAGCCCCCGCAGGAGCAGGCCCCGGGCCGCAGCTGCAGCCATGGAGAGGAGCCCCCGCAGGAGCAGGGGGGCTGGGGGGAGCTGCCGCCCAGCCGTGGGGGACCCGTGCTGGAGCAGTTTGCTCCTGGGGGATGGATGGATGGATGGATGGAGCCCGTGGGACGGAGCCGTGTGGGAGCAGTGCTTGAGGAGCTGCTGCCTGTGGGCAGCCCGTGTGGGATCAGCTGGGGAAGGACGGCATCCCATGGGAGGGACCCCACGGGGAGCAGGGGCAGGGAGGGACCCTGAGGGTCACTCTGCTGAGTCTGCTTTGCCCGTCACGATACTTGTTGAGCCATCGCCCTGTCCTTATCTCAGCCCTGGAGCCCTTTGCATCGTATTTTCTCCCCCTTTCCCTTTGAGGAGGGGGAGTGAGAGAGCGGCCGTGGTGGAACTCGGCTGCCCACCCGCTTCGAACCACCGCAGTTGCAAAGTCCTGGGAAAGATTTCTTTCAAGAAATTAAACAAGGTGTTTAACAAAGAAATGCAGAGTTTCCTTTTGAAGGCTTCCTGGAGAATTGGGCTTCTTTCCTATTCCCAGCTCAGAGGAAGGGAATTGTTGATTTCACCTTCTTTTTTCTGACATGGAAATCAAAGGTGAACTGCTCTACAAGGACGGGCAACGTCTCAGAATCAAGCTCTTTTGCTCTGTAGTCCTTTCTCAAGGAAAAGATTGATCACACACTTTCCACAGATGTAGGGGAGCAGAGAATAATTTGGGAACTACTCTAATTCAAGTCAGTTTGGGCATAGTGGTACTTCCCTAGCTGTTTCTGAGACAGACGCATTAGCAACAGAGAGTGTTGTGCCGTCACTGGGAGGCGCCTGCGGTGATGACTTCAGAAACAGAACTGAATTGTGTCACCACAGCACTTTGGCAACAGCTGCCTCTGTGCACGTTTAGCTGGGAGGCACAGAGAAGGGTGCTGGATGCGATGAAACCACGTGAGGATTTGTGGATCTCCCCTTGAGGTGCACAGAGAGGGACCATGCCCTTCTGTAAGTGTTTTGATGCTTGGCTGCGGAAAAAAATGTGGTTTTGTTGTGAATGCTTCATTGTAGTATTCTGTAGTTTGTGTCAAGTCCTTACAGAAGCCTCAAGGTTGGTACTTTGCTCAATGATGGAGCTGCACAGAGTGAGAACAGACCCAATGTACGGGTGAGGGCCTCTGCACGTTCTCTTCTTCCTACAGACGATCAACAAATAAGGGGAGACAGAGAAGAGTGTGCTGTGGTCCTCCCATAGACCGCAAGTACTAAAGCATAAACAAGAGGCTTAAGAGTCCCCCTGTCATGTTAAAATTCAGGCAGCAATGGACTTCCTCACACGGGCTGGCCTGTCGACTAGTGTCTCAGGCTGTGGCGTATGAAGATGCACTCCATCTGCTTTCAGGGTAGCAATGGCAGTGGGCAAGCTGCCTGACCTTAACATTTGTCATTTCATTTCTCACCTGAGTTTTGGTGGTTCTCCACGATTCATTCTTGGTCTAGAAAAAAAAAAAAAAAAAAAGTGAATTTGGATCAAAATAAAAGGATAAAAGGATTTCCTTTCCATTAATTACATGTTCTTACCTTTGTAACAGATTTGGTTATTGACTTAGAAGGCAAATATCTGGCCAGACTGCAAGACTTGTGCTCGCAGCGTGGGACAGCTCTTGTAAAGGTGATTCAGGGCAGTTTCTGGAAAACAAGACATCAGATCTCCCAAACAGCTTTCTTTGTGCTAATGTAGGAAGGGTGAGTAAGTGTAAAGGTAAGAGCCCAGATACCGTAAGAAGCAGAAAGTGTGAAGGAAACTTCCTTCTGGCTGATACAGCTCCATATCTAGTTGTCAAGTATGAAGAGAGCAGTGCTAAGTTTCTTGGGGAGAGGAAAACAAAGAGGCTGGGAGAGTGTACAAAGAAAAAAATGGGATTCCCTATTTCAGGAAATCCTAGGAACTGGAAATAGAGATTGGAAGAGTGCTTTAAGCCAAGACAGACATGTTTTAAAACTAAAACCTAGGAGTTGAATGAACCAAGAAATGAATCCCTTTTGATTATGCAGTTGTGTCCAGTGTTATCTTGGGAAATATGGTTTCCACATAAAACGTATCTGGGGCTTGAAGTTCTCCTAAGGCCCTTCTCTGTGTATTCCCTACTGTTTGGTAAGCGCTGAGGTCACACTGCAGACAGCAGCACGTCCCCTCCCCACTACTTAGCTGTCTGTTCTCACAACACGTCTAGGAACAGAATGGCTTGGACACAACTGCGCCTAGGACTGAGTTCATTCAAGCTGCTGGACGAGGTAAAAGCTCTGGACAAGCGAAGGGGAGGGAGGGATGGGTGGACATACAATATGATCACTTTAATCTCATTTCTCTAAGAATCCTGGCTGAGAAAACAAAACAAAACAGAATCAAAAAGAACAGAACAGAACAGAACAAATGAAGCAAGCAGCTAGCTTGCTGGAGACATTGTCTGGGAAGCAGTGAAAACACTTGCAAACAAAAACACGTCAAAGGACTAACTCTTTGAGCTTAATTCTAATCCAACAGCATAACCTCAAAGTCCTGTTTCTGTTCGTAACAGGCTGGTCCAGTAACATGTCCCATTGGATGACTTTGCAGCATAGATGTCAGGAATGCAGCTTGGGATCCCCTCCTTCTACTCAGAGTTCACTTTGAAGGGATGAGCAAGTAATTCTTCCTGGGTTGACGGAAATCTAAAGTCTGTTTTCTAACACTCTTGCAGACGCTTCTCTGTCCATCGGCCTGTCCTGCCAACTCTGGTGTGAGTGTGAAGTTGTGGCAAGAGGGATTTCCCATTCCTATTTGACCTGATGGACACCAGCTTTCCTCGGAAATGGCTGATGTTGCTGAGGAGGCAGCAGTATCAAAGCCCTTGCTGATGAAGGTACAACCAGCTGGGGAGGCTTTGGCATTTCTGCACAACGCTGCTCCCTGACTGTCACTCCAGACTCAGATTCGGAAAGAAGCAAAGCAAGCTAGAGGAAAACTGGATGTCCTGGTAATTTTCTTTTTCTTTTATTTCTTCATTCTTCACTTGTAAGAAAATCTAAATCTTAACCCTTTGTTTGAAAACACGGCTTTATGGAAATGCTTATGGGTGTGCTCCTTCACCTTGTGTGGAACCTGCTTCACCTCGCTTCAGCTATAGGACACCTATGCTCCAATTTATGCTTCCCATGATAAAGCGGTGTTCTTTCGGTGTTCTTTTCTGTGATGCTTGCAGGCGAGGTTGAAAAGAGTTGTCAGTAGGATTCTTCGTTTCCTTTGCAGTATCCAAAGCTCCGTATTACCGTGGATCTTCTCCTCTGATCTGGAAAGCTTCACAGGCCAAAAGAGAATTGAGATGAAGAAGGAAATAGAGAATGCTGACCAATATTGCCAAGTACCACCCGTAAGTTTTGTGAAAGAATCCGGTGCATTTCTGTAGTGGTAGAAAGTTCATAAAATCATCGTCGTGCACTTGAAGGCAAGCAATGCTGTAAAAATGAAGAATGCAAGGCCCTGCTTAAGGACAATCTTCAGGTTGCTTCTAGATCAACAGCTTATTTGCTTCTTCCACAACCTCATCTCCGCTTGCTTAGAAGTTGTGAAGGTCGGAAGCACACTCCGTCTTTTTCATCCCCTCTGTGTATCTTTTCCCTGACAGCAACTTCTGTCTTGGCTCTTCACATCCAGCCAGAGCAGTTGCTTTGCCTCCGCAACCTGCAGGCTGACCTCTCGTGTGTATCTGTGCTGGACTGAGGGTAATGCTTGTAACGCACACAGATGCTGCATTCACTGTGACTTTTAGAAAAGAGAGCAAGAAGCTAACCTGCACAGCAGACTCTTAGGTTTCTGTATCTCTCTCTCTCTCTCTCTCTCTCTCTCTCTCTCTCTCTCTCTATCTGCATATATATTTCAGTACTTATTTACTTCTTTAAAGATACCTTAAATAGAATAGATACTTTAAGAAAGCTTACTTGTTCTTCCCCTTTCCTTGTTTTTAACGTTTGCTTTTCTAACCAATCCTTAATGTTACAACATTGGATTGATGCAGTACTCAGTCCTTAGAAGTTCTCAAAGCACATCAGTGATTTCTCTATTTCTCAACCTTTCCATCTTCATTGAGATCTCTCATCTGAATTTAGGTACGAAGTGAAGAAGAACACTGCAAGCAGCTGAAGCCGTATCAGACACATGCTTCTGCTAGGAAGTCATTCCGAGTGATTCCACGGTGTACTTTAGACAGGTTTGCTCTGGTCCTCTGGACTCAGCATCCCCAAGGGATATTTCAAAGCTCTCGGAAGGACCCGTCATTATCTCTGACACTGCAGCCTCCAGTAGGAAGGGGTAGTTATTCCTTGCCCTTGTGCGAAGGAACTACTCAGTTAGCTGTTTCTAACCCAAATCTCGTTGTTGTCTTCTATTGACAGACACCACCCGGCTAGCCAAGCTAAACCGCTGAAAATGGAAGGAGTGGGACATCTTGCAAAGCCTGCTGCTGCTTCTAAGCAGAAGTGCGCTGTAGGTGGGGACACAGCAAGAGGAAACGTCCAGGCCACGGTGGAACTGCAAGGCACCTGTCTGAGCCACACAACGAAGTCAGCGATTCCCAGTTGGAGACTGTTGCTCGACCAGTGACACAGCAGCTGGAGCGCTTCTGGTTGCTGCTGATGGGTTCCCGTGAATCAGCCAGGGACAGGAGCTATGAGAACGACTGAAGCGATTTGAAGTTACCCGAAAGAAAGAAGAGAGGAGAGAAGAAGACAAGAGGGGAGGGAAGGGGAGGGAATAAAAGGAAGGGTGGGGAGGGGAGGGGAGGGGAGGGCAGGGGGAGGGTAGGATAGGATAGGATAGGATAGGATAGGATAGGATAGGATAGGATAGGATAGGATAGGATAGGATAGGATAGGATAGGATAGGATAGGGTGGGGTAGGGTAGGGTAGGGTAGGGTAGGGTAGGGTAGGGTAGGGTAGGGTAGGGTAGGGTAGGGTAGGGTAGGGTAGGGTAGGGTAGGGAAGGGTAGGGTAGGGTAGGGTAGGGTAGCATAGTGTAGCGTGTTAGAGGGGAGGGGAGCATAGGAGAGTATAGGGTAGTGTAGGGGATCGGAGTTTAGGGGAGTGTAGGGTAGGATACGGGAGGGGAGTGTAGGAGAGTGTAGGGGAGGGGGGCATAGGGTAATGTAGGGTAGTGTAGCGAACGGGAGTTTTGGGTAGGATAGGGGAGGGGAGTGTAGGAGTGTGTAGGGTAGTATAGGGGAGGGGAGTGTACAGAGTGTAGGGACAGGGAGAATAGGGGAGGGGGTGTAGGGGAGGGGAGGAGACGGGAGGGGAGGGGAGGGGATGGGGGGGAGGGGAGGGGAGGCAAAATTGGGGAGATAATCAAAAGAGGGTAGGGGAGGGGAGGGGAGGGGAGGGGAGGGGAGGGGAGGGGAAGGGAGGGGAGGGGAGGGGAGGGGAGGGGAGGGGAGGGGAGTGCTACCATAAATAAAATTGCCAAATACATGACTCCTCCGTGTTGACTAGGGCTGAACTACTGAAAAAGAATAGAAAATCTATAAATAAGAGTGAGAGATGGTGAATACCTAACCATCTCTTAAAAGCAGGATTTTAAGAGAATAAGTAATTGATAAATGGAGTTAAGATCGGAGGGAAAAAAATCCACTGTTGCTATCAATAGAGTTAAGAAGTTTTTCAAGTACATTAGGAACAAAAATTAGAGTAATGACACAGATCTGATACGGGATGGATATTGCTTCAGTGAGAAATGATGGAAAAAAACACAACACAACACATGTGTATGTGTTGTTGGGTATTTGTAAAAAAAAAAAGAAAAAAAAAAACAGGTTAATGAAAACTGCATGCTCAATTAGATGATGTTTTTGTTGTCATTGGTAGGGAATTGTGTGCTTTACAACACAATATGTGTTATATATATATATTATATATGTTTTATATATGTTTTAATAAAATAAGGAAATGATATTTTTTTTCTACGTTTGTGGTTTCCAAACTGTAGTTAATAAACATTAAACAAGATGCAATAGGATCTCGTTAACTCTTTTGTTTGAAAAAACAGTGGCCCTGATCGAGAGGTGCAAGTGAGAGGAGACAATATTCAGTATTTCTCTATGTTGTCATTTATTGGTGAAGATGAAAGTCTGCAGTTCATGTTCATTACACTAGCATGACAACATGACCACAAGGGGGACTGTCTGGTAGTGAAAAGGAACTTCAGCATGGATTAAAAATCTTTGCCTTTCTTTATTCTGAACTGTTTTTCTTATGGCTGCTAGAGAGAGATTCTCTGCCTTAGAAATAAAACTGCCCAGGCTGTTCTGATAAACCTGTAGGGTTAAGGCACTTCTACCAAAACAGATTTCAAAAGGCAAGAAGTCAAAAAGCAACAATTCAGTAATCTGTGTACGCTTCTATATTAAGTTTTAAGATCACCTGGTTTATATTTAGTTCACACAAATTAACCAAACATAGCAGCATACAACCTAAGAAAAGCTTAAGAAATTTATTAGATGCACAGATAAAGTGCTGTAACAGAGAAACTTGTGTAAATCTATTCTAAAATAAATAAGGTACAGTTAAACCACCTTTGACTCGTTTTAACTCGGAAAGAAATAACCTAAGTTTTAATCATTTGAATTTTAAGGTCAAGGTGAAATATACCATAACTATAACAGTGGTTGTGATCTGTATCAACTATTTGAGGCTCCTGTTCTTCTTGAGGTCTCCCAGAAACAGGAAGGCTATTGCAAAATGTGTCCATTAGACATAGTTCCTTTTACAGAAACATTTTTGTAATAAAGTCTGGTTGCTCAAATACATGTTAAAATATTTAACAAGGAAACAATTTTCTCCTGATCCAGTCAATCTTTTAAACAAGACAATGTATTTTTCCTATGACGCAGCCCACAGGAGGGAACAGAAGTAAACATCCTCCTGAACTGAAGACTGTTTTGCTTGAAGAACTAAACTATTGCATTATTATATGAGAGCAAGAAATATCCATTTGGGTTATCCCTTTCTCCAAACATGGTGCCCAGTGATACATGTATTTTTGCCTTAATCTCAAAGGCCCGTTTGTCTCCAGGTAAGGTACGTTAAAAAGAGATTCCCTTTAAGCATCTTATCACAAGATCTCTTACTGCCTTTCCATCCGGGGAAGCTTGTGTGTTAAACTGCCCTTGGAGTTTTGGATGCTACTAGATTTCTGTGCTCTGTTATCCATAATTTCAGGCACTTCGGGGCTAACATGGCTGTTTAAGTCAATGCAATAATATTACCAATATATTCAACACTCAGAAGAGTCACCACAGTTTCCTTCACACACTCAGGATTTCAAATTCTTCTTCCAATTCAAATAGCTTGTCAGTAGATTCAATGAGTTCTGTAAAAAAAGATAAAGAAAAAAATGCTTCTAAAGACATGCCTGATTTTGTTCACTTAAAAAAAAAAACTTTGAAAGACGCATTCCAGAAAAGTACTTTGTAAGAGTGAAAAAAAAAATCTGTGCTAGCAATTGTATGGCTTGTTTGGATACATGCCTGCTATATATTGCTTGACACTCACAAAGGATAGTTATTCTACCTGTGATTATTCTTTTATTTGCTAACGAGGAACATAACATTGCACAATTAGGCTTTTAATCGGTGCCTTACCTGCTCCTGTGGTTGTCACTTCTGGTTTTGTTGGAGGTATGAAAGGAGGCCAGTGTGGCGGGTGCTTCTGGACCAGCTCAAACATCCGTAGACTCTGCTGCTTTAGAATCTCCTGAGGACAGAATGCTTTCATTTTAAAAGCTGGCTCGGGGGACGCTTCAAACACAAAACGTGTCTGCTTAATTGAAAGTGTTTTTTAATTACGCATGTCCATCAGGAAAAAAAAGTCTTTATACAGACATACTGTGAAATCCAAGCACCATGGTCTCTGTAATACATCCCTAGTTAAAACACATCTGGAAGACAGATCTCTTGAACTGTACTACAAATTATCAGTCTTATCATCTTTTGATATCAGCTTTGATATCTGCAAACCTGTAATTTTGTTTACAGGTAGCAAGCACACTAGGAATGTACAATATTTTCTGCTTTTTAAAAGAAAGTTGCTTGCATAGAACTCTCCTCAAGTTTTCTGTTGATCAATAGCACAAAAGACAGATCTATCAGCTCCTCCAAAGGGGAAAAAAAAAAAAAAATGCATCAGATTTTGAAGGACAGGTTTTGGTCAGGAAAAAAGGTGTTCCTGAAGCCAAACGCTATTCCTCTTCAAAGAGAAGTTACCTTCTGTCCTGTATTTCAGTTATTTACAAACTGTTTTCCTTAGATGATTTTTTTTTTTTAAATAAATGCCCTTAGAGGTTGATGGTACTTTACATTCAGACGTCTGGTGCTTAGCTTAACAGCTGCATGCAGAAACATCCTCAAGTCTGTTTCCTGTGGCAGCCAGCACCTTCTGTTCTCCCTAGATCAGCAGGAGCTAGAGGCCTGCAGCACTTACAGAATCAGATCTTTAAGATAGCAGGGACTAACAGTCATAATTAGAACACGCAATCTATTACGTCAAACAATAAAAAAGGATCAGGAAGCAAATCATTGATACATCACTACAATATGGCAGTTAAACCTTAGTCATTTAGTGAGAATTAGAAGTTAAAAGCAAGTGTCACCCAGTAACACCTTCAAGTGTGGATGTTTACACCCATTTTCCAACTGGCAGGGTTTGTGGCTGGTAAAGTGCTGAACAATTTCCAATTAGCAATTCAGTAGTATTGCCTTACCCTGATGCTTTAATGCATTCTTCTCCATGGCTCATACAATTTGTATACAAAGGAAAATGCAAAGGAAAATTTTACAAAAAACAGACAATAAAAACCAGACTTTATAAAGAACAAATCGAGATGCTAAGTTCCCACTCTTACCTTTTGTACAAGACTACACCGGTTATCAAAATCACATTCTTCTTTGCAAAAGAAGCCCTTAGGGGAAAAAACAAACACACAGAGTTTTACCTTTGCAGATGGTAGGTATGTGGTACCAGCAAGTAAGGCGGTTTGACCTCTGATACAGTAATGCCCTGTACGATCAGTAGATATAAGACTCCAAATATGTGGCAGCTCTAGGGAGAGAACCCACGGGGAGAACAAGGCCCTGCAAACCCCTAACGAAATAGTCAAGCAAAAAATAGCAGCAGCTCCTGTGTGCTCCTCCATGGAGCGCCACCCAGTTCCTACAGTCCAGGTATCAGCAGAAGCTGAAAACTTGTAGATGATGGACCACCTAAGGAACATTTCCATTCTGGTATCTATACTGAAAATATTTGCTCTTCATTATGATTTTGTCTGTCTCGTTGCATCATGCCACATTTTGCACAGTTACGTAGTAAAGTATTAAAACAAAACAAAAAAACTTTCTAAAAAGCAGCAGTATTAAAAAACAGGTATGTGAATGAATGACAGATACCGGTATCTTTACAGATTGTTTAAAGCTTTAGAAACACATCCCACTGGTGACAACTGCCAATCACCCAATCACAGGATACTGGCATGGGATCAGATCCAATTTTTTCAAATACCACAGTACCCCCATGACATTTTGGGTGAATTACAAATAATACATTTGTATTTGTAATTTGGGGTGAAATACACTAATTCCACTTAAACATTTTCAACTTATGATAGAAAGTAAGTTTAAGTAACTTGTCTAGAGGTGACCAAACATAAAGTAGTGATAGAATAAAACACGTAAACCTGTTTCAGTTCCTTGCTCTGACCATTATAATGCCTCTTGAAAGAAGTAAAAGCTGCTCAGTAAAGAAAACAAAGCGAGCTCCCTACAGTACAGACAGCTCCCCACTTGCCCTAAGATTCTCCATGTAGTTATGTACAAACTACTATGTGTTGATCACAGAAGACAGCTTTGTGATCTTGGTTCTGTTCAAGGAGATGCATTGCTGCCCTTACCAATGTAGAGAGACATTACTTTGAGATAAAGTACATGCATTCAAGATTTCCTGACACTTACTAAAGCTACTGAAGGGTCCAAATTCATGATCTTCATTCTATGTGGGGCTTCCTGGCAGTGGAAACTCTCATCGTCAACCGTGCCATTTTCTTCTGAATCTACAAAGCTTTGAGTGGTGTGAGGGTCCAGATAGATCAGCTCATTGCCTGGATGGGTAAAAGCCGTATGTTAAAAATAAGCAAGTGACATTAATAAGCACTTGGTCCAGAACTGTAAAATAGAAATTAGATTGCCATCACAGTCAGTATAATCTAGACTTTCCAGCTAGGGATCCTTTAAGAGAATCGGAAGGTTTAGACACAGCGTTTCCCACAGGGTATTTAGTATAACTTCCTATTGTCACCTATTACTGTAATTTTTTGGTTGGTTATGTTCTATCTTTGTCACATACTTTTATTTTTCCATGTGAGATCCAGTACTTTTTTTTTTTTTTTTTTAAATCTCAAGTGTTGTAAACACTAACATTTGACAGATTAAAAGGTACAGGATGTTCACAGATGCAATCTGTAATCCCATTAGGCATTCATTCAGAAATTGGAACAAAAAAGCCTAACTAAAACAGGTTAGGTTTTACAAAAGGACAAAATAGGGTTGCAAAATTTTGGCCCAAAGTGGGGTGAAATCTGAAGGAATGCATTTTAAATTAATTAGAGCAATACTTAATAACAGAAGGTATGCAAAAGGTGAAAAAGATACTGCTATCAGAAACAGTTTTGAAATACAAGAAAATAAAAGTGACATTTGACCAATACACTTGTCAAATGCTATCAGCTATTCTCAGTATGTTGCTCTTGTTGATGTCATCACTTATTTTTACACCTAGCTTTGCTGTTAACTTTCTGCTCCTGTTAAGGATCATCTCATACTGTTTCTAAACTCTTTTAGATATGCTTCTTCATTTATTTTATTCTATTCTCATCTTTCTTTACTTCTAGAGGTTCACGCTTAGACCCCTTACTATTTCCCCTTCAAAAAATGTTCTCTTTTGATCATCTGCACATTTGGAATAAGTTTCTTTTTTCCTTACCTAAAAATCCTATGAAATAAAAGGCATTATTTGGTTTCCCTCCTAATGCTCCCAAAGACTGTGGCATCTTAAAGCATTCCTAGGAGCTCAAAAGGAATAAAGGAAATTGTAATTCATTTCTTTACTGACATCACAGATACCCAAACTTATTTGACAGTAACGAGCAATGAATTGAAAGAAAACCTTACTTTAAATGCATCAATATATACGGGATTTATGTGATTTATCCCTAGTCGTAGAGGTATAATAAGCAAGAGGGCTTTCCAGCCTGTGCAGAGTCCTCCTGCCTTCTTGCTTCGGCCAAGAGCACTTCTGTGCAAATGTGCACTGCTGTGGGACGCGCTACTGCTCTGAGGAGGGGACCAGCACATTTTTTCTGCGGGAATAAAACTAGAAATCAGTCAACGCACAGAGGAACACAAAGCAGATCTTCCTCTCAGTAGTGAATTAAGCTAGTTTGCCAGGGATCTTTATAGGGCACCCAAGACAAAACGAGCCGGGCATGGCAATTACAGCTATTTAGTAGAAGTAATTCTAGCAGACAGTATGTGCTGGCACGTCCAAGTGAGACGTTAGATCAATGATTGGGGGATGACAATTTAAGACTGCAGTGACATGTCCTATTAATGTTATTAATAGTGTCAAGCTTTGCCTATAAAACGCCAGAGAAATGAAATGGCAGCAATGATGACAGTAGAAATTCTTCAAGGAGCTCTTCACATCCAGTGATGTGAGCACGAAGTTGGCGTCAGGGATCAAAAAAACACAACTGAGTTTGTATGTCCTTCTTCCCTCTTCTTACCCTTGCAAGACAAACCCATGGCCCCCCAAGTATTTGTTCATGTTTAGATACATGCTGGCAAATGGAGTCAAATCAGAAACTGTTACCAGAAAACTGATGAGGTGTCACTTCCTGATGTCTTCAATGACCACCGTATTGCCCATAGATACATAAACTGCTAATGAATTCCATTCATCAAATAAAGCAAGCTTCCTAGAAAACATTAAGGTACTAATTAATATAAACTAGTTGGATCAAAAGGGTAGCTTTACACTCAGAACCATTTATTTTTTTTTTTTTCTTAAGAAAAAACATCCTTTCTGCATTTTTTAAAGTCTCCATGTAAGAAAAAGAAAACTTTAAACATTAAATGTTTAATATCTTTAGAAAAATAGGTACTGAGTGGTACCAGGAAAAACATATGCGCTGCACCATGTGCAAACTGTTTTGTCTTACTGCTAAGTGCAGTGACAGTAACAGTTCAACTACATCAAGTTTATTACTTTTTATTGCACTCGACAGTCTCTGCACTGGGTTCTTGCCCAATTGTGTCTTTTCTCATCTGGAAAAGAAAAAAATTCCTATGCCAGTTTTGCAGATTACTTTTTGCTTAAGAAATTCCACTGAATTCAGTGGAATTACTTCTGCCTGAGCCTGCGTGCACAGCAGAAATGGGGCGTTAAAAGCTAAATCAGCTAAGGGTTTGGGGCACCAAAACTTCAGTGGGAGACAGCAGCACACAGTTTTATGTCCACTTCTGCAAAATCCAAACCTTTGGGGAAGGGAGCTACACTCTTAAGCTGCACTGGCAGAATTAGCTGTTTCAAATAAGCCAGAAAGAAATGGGGGTGAGCGTTTCACCATGAAAAACTTGGCCATGAAAGATCTGGAGTCCAGGGCATGCTTCAGCTCCCCTCCCTCTTCAGATCATGTGCCTGTTCCAGGGTGTCAAAGACTTGCTGCTGAGCTCGCAGGACCTGTAGCCTAGCCCCTGCCTGAGGTAAGACACCTCCACGTACCCCTGGAGAACTGAGCAGCCTCAGTTCCTTTCAGTGTGGCTCCCAGACTATGAGGAGCTGCCCATCTTTATCCAGTAGCCTTGCTGGCAGAACTGCTGCTCAGAAAGGGAGGAATTGCAGCTCAGTTCCCTCCTCAGCCGAGATGGCTTCTCTCTGATGTTTCACACCACCACTCCGACCTACACGGTGGCACTCTCGACCTGCCAGAGCTCTGTCACTGTGCAGAAAGGAATATACGTCTGTGGTGTGACTGGTGAGGGCATGCAGACAGCATAGCAGGAGACTTTCCTGCAGTTTCTTCTCCTCAGGCTCTTCCTTTATTAAAATTTAGAGGTCACCCATTCCCAACTCAGTACCTGCACACCGAGCTGTGGCATGACATTCCATGCTGCACTTGTAAATAGATGGCAAGTACATTCCTGACTGTGGGACAGGGGGAGATGCAGCCTTCAAAACTCTGCCTGGGCCTTCTCTTGGCTGCCCCAGGGGAGTACGTTCTGAATGAGACTGGTATGATCTCACTTACTTTAGTACTTGAGCAACTGTATTTGGTCCAAACCATTCTCCAATTGACTTCCCCTCTCCAACACCCACCTGTGCTGTTTTCACAGTGAAAAAAAGACACACGTACACAAAATCAAAGAAAAATGAGACCATAAAGAATGTGGGAACAATATACAGTAAATACCGTGACTGTCAAACATTCTAGAGTAACTGCAATCTGTAGTTAGCAATAACAATTATTTTCTCAATCTATGCTCTTTTCAAAACTTAGGGAGTGCCAGTTTCTTTAATAAACAAAAGGCTTCTAAACTACAATGAGAATTACAAGTTAACAAATGTTAGTGCCCTTTATTACAAATTACAGCAATAAGCTACAAGACTGTCTATTCTAACATTACTGACTCTGGTACCCAAGGCTTACAGAGTTTATCAAGAGCTACATTCTAGTACATGGCTTTATTTAGGTCTCAGGGAATGTTTCTGTACTACTAGTCTTTGCGCCCATCTGCATACCTTTTTATTTTTGTATAAGCATACACCTTGTCTTCACATCCACTTTTTAAAATTATGAATTAACATACTGCAAATTAGTGATTCAACACAGTAGAAATTTCAGTGGAAAAAACCTGAAAGTTTATGTTTGTTCTTACCCATCTGGTGGATTGAATAACAGCAAGCCTTCCTGTCGAGAAAGCATCGTAGGATTCTGTGATATTCTTCTGGTTGTTTTTTGTGTTTTTCCCATTGCCAATCTGAAAGGAAAAATTGATATAGAATAAAAAATGGTGACGTTTTCATTACACTGATCAAATGTCTAGACAGCAGAAAGCTTTATAATGAGATGTTAAAAGACATTTCAATTCATCTCGAATATTTACATTTTGTGTAGAGCTCCTAGAATTCCAAGCTTGTTATTTATCATCAAGCTGCCCTTTATCATCATAGGCTAGATTGTAAAAACAGGGAAAATAAAACAAAACAAAAACATCAACTGCAAACATATTCTGACGGATCATGCTGCGTGTTGATAGCCATTCCAGTATCTATGAGCTTCCAAGATTATTTAAAAGTACAGGCTGTGTTTAGACCTTGTTGGATTTCTAAGCACCCATTAAATAACAACATAAGATCCATACAGAAAGTCCAAACACTCCACTGGCAGCATCCTGGGATGTGACATGCATGCTTAAGAGCTTGCACCAGGGGGGTTTGGACCTCGTGCTGCTGACAAGTGAGTAGTGAAGAGAAGGGTAAGAGCACTGTCCCACGGTGGCAGGTTTTCCCTTGGCCTCAACTTGGGTGTTACACTAAAAGGTTTATAAAATAATGGCGACAGGATTCCCCATTTGTTCTCCTTCTATGCCTATTTCTCTGCTTCAGGCTGGGATGATTTCACCCAGCTGAATATGAATTGATTCATTAGGAACTGTTACCAGGGCATCAAAGAAAGTCTCACTAATAAATTCAGGGTTTGTGCTTTTAATGGAGTACTTACGAAGAAGCGTCTGCAGACAATACCGAAGTTCCCTCAGGACCAGCACTCACCTCTCCCTAAGTGTCTGCAGATCAGTGCTTGGGCCAGCATCATCTGCCCGCATCGCAGCATACATCCCCAGCCAGCGTCCGACGAAGGACCCGTGCCTCCTGTTAGGAAAGTTCATCACAATCAGTGCAGGCTTTCAACTGGGTGCAGCACCACAGAGGACATTTCAGAGTGCTAGAAAACAGATAGGGCTGCTGAAGCCTCCATGAACTGTCCTACAGATAAAAGGCACACAGCAAGACTTTGGTTCCATGCTGTTGGTCTAATTCTAATCTCTGCATTGCACAAATAAACAAAATTCATTTATTCCTTGTGGAGCTGACTTACTCTTTTCATTCTTCAAGCAGCATTCACAAACCATTTACTGCATGCTATACAACATGATCACCTGTTTACATACAGACATAAATAAACACTGATTTTAATAATCTTCATGTTTGCATAAACAGTTAAAATGATGCTCAAAATGCGCTGATACTCTAGAAATATTTTCCCAGCCTACAATGCCATCACTTATCTTGCTATTTAATTTAGAACAATGCAGCAAATCTGCAGTATACTCACCAATAGGCGAAAACTTTCTTCTATACGTAAACCACGTTAAACCACAGTAAACCACACGTAAACACACCTTGGCTTATTGTCTGACTTTGGCTTATGGTGCGTCTGTTGCTGTGTCCAGCACAGTGCAGCCCCTAAATTGCTACCAAAACTTTGCCACAAACCTCAATCCCCCTGTTAAAAGAGACCCTCTTGTTTGTTGCCCTTCTTTCGACACTCTCTAACAGGTTTATGTCTATTTCTTATACTGTGGAGCCCAAAACTGCATTCAGTACTCAGTACATGGAATACCAACAGAGACTGCCTGGCATTTTCTCTTCTCTGCAGAAGCTCTGTTGCTAACACTGTCCAGAAATCACCACTGTCACAGACAGTAGTAGCATTCCCTCCTCCCACAGTTTGTTCTGCCCCCCAAGACTTAGACACCACCCAGAAAAAGAAGAATAATAATACTAATAAAATAAAATAAAATAAAATAAAATAAAATAAAATAAAATAAAATAAAATAAAATAAAATAAAATAAAATAAAATAAAATAAAATAAAATAGTCAAAAGCCATCAGGAAGGCAGTGGTGCAGACTGTGGAGAGCCTGGGTTCAAATCCTTCTTCTGTGAGGCTCTGAACCTATATCCCACCACAATCTCTCTGCTAATGTATGGCAGGGAAAGGAGGAAGAAAGAACATATCTCCTGCACTTTCCATTTATTGTTGACTGACAATTCTGTAGAGTTATAAAGCCTCAATCAGTGAGATACAGGGTTCTTCTCACACTGTCTCACTGTGCCCTAAGCGGAACAGCTCTCATTTAATAGATGCTTCACCACAAAATCATGAGTCATCTGCAGTTTTGAACTTTTCTGGGATCAAGTCCCTTCAGATGGTTGAGGAATCTGCTCCAGCACCTATGTAAACTGGTGCTCTACTAAGCTAGTGAGTGAACAAGAGAGAAATCCTCTGCTAGATGACTTGACAAATTGGGTCTGAAAATAGTGTTGAGGCAGAATAGTCCACGATTTTTGCCTTGGGTGCACAGAGGGATTGGGTGTTGTAGACTTCTTTTATTCTTCATTAAGATAAACATTTTCAAAAATGTGCTTGTTCAACCTTGCTCCCACTGTGTGCATGGGAGGGAGATAACTGAAAGTGGGGAGCGTTGCTTGGATCCTGCAAGTGGCTGAGGTCCAGTGGGGTTGGAGGCTTTCTTCCTCCTTTTGGAAATGCAAAGCAACCCTGCACCTCCCCTGCACTTGCAGAAGGATCGTGACAGCCCAAAGCACAGCGGCTTTGTAATTGCTGCATACACTTCGATCGGATTTACGTGGCAAGGGTTTGGTAGCAGGGGCCTGCAGGGATGGCGTCTGTGAGAACAATCCAGACAACAGCCAGCTCCAGATAGCTCCAAAAGGGCCCCGGCGCTTGCCAGAGCTGAGCCAATAAGCGATGTTGTTTGCACCTCTGGGAGAGCAGATGTAAGCAGGGGGAAATACTGCTGCACAACAGAAGCTGGAAGAGCAAGGAGTGAGAAGCAGCCCTGCAGCCCCCAAGGTGAGTGCAGCAGGAGGCAGGAGGTGCTCCAGGCTCACAGCAGCAGTTCCCCTGCGGGCTGTGCAGGGAGAGGCCCCTGGTGGAGCAGGCTGTCCCCCTGCACCCATGGGTCCCACATGGAGCAGATCTCCACGCTGCTGCCCCCCTGTGGGTGGAGGAGCCCCCGGTGGAGCAGGTGGCTGTGGCCTGGAGGAGGCTGCGGCCTGTGGAGAGCCCCCGCAGGAGCAGGCCCCCGGGCCGCAGCTGCAGCCATGGAGAGGAGCCCCCGCAGGAGCAGGGGGGCTGGGGGGAGCTGCCGCCCAGCCGTGGGGGACCCGTGCTGGAGCAGTTTGCTCCTGGGGGATGGATGGATGGATGGATGGAGCCCGTGGGACGGAGCCGTGTGGGAGCAGTGCTTGAGGAGCTGCTGCCTGTGGGCAGCCCGTGTGGGATCAGCTGGGGAAGGACGGCATCCCATGGGAGGGACCCCACGGGGAGCAGGGGCAGGGAGGGACCCTGAGGGTCACTCTGCTGAGTCTGCTTTGCCCGTCACGATACTTGTTGAGCCATCGCCCTGTCCTTATCTCAGCCCTGGAGCCCTTTGCATCGTATTTTCTCCCCCTTTCCCTTTGAGGAGGGGGAGTGAGAGAGCGGCCGTGGTGGAACTCGGCTGCCCACCCGCTTCGAACCACCGCAGTTGCAAAGTCCTGGGAAAGATTTCTTTCAAGAAATTAAACAAGGTGTTTAACAAAGAAATGCAGAGTTTCCTTTTGAAGGCTTCCTGGAGAATTGGGCTTCTTTCCTATTCCCAGCTCAGAGGAAGGGAATTGTTGATTTCACCTTCTTTTTTCTGACATGGAAATCAAAGGTGAACTGCTCTACAAGGACGGGCAACGTCTCAGAATCAAGCTCTTTTGCTCTGTAGTCCTTTCTCAAGGAAAAGATTGATCACCCACCTTCCACAGATGTAGGGGAGCAGAGAATAATTTGGGAACTACTCTAATTCAAGTCAGTTTGGGCATAGTGGTACTTCCCTAGCTGTTTCTGAGACAGACGCATTAGCAACAGAGAGTGTTGTGCCGTCACTGGGAGGCGCCTGCGGTGATGACTTCAGAAACAGAACTGAATTGTGTCACCACAGCACTTTGGCAACAGCTGCCTCTGTGCACGTTTAGCTGGGAGGCACAGAGAAGGGTGCTGGATGCGATGAAACCACGTGAGGATTTGTGGATCTCCCCTTGAGGTGCACAGAGAGGGACCATGCCCTTCTGTAAGTGTTTTGATGCTTGGCTGAGGAAAAAAATGTGGTTTTGTTGTGAATGCTTCATTGTAGTATTCTGTAGTTTGTGTCAAGTCCTTACAGAAGCCTCAGGGTTGGTACTTTGCTCAATGATGGAGCTGCACAGAGTGAGAACAGACCCAATGTACGGGTGAGGGCCTCTGCACGTTCTCTTCTTCCTACAGACGATCAACAAATAAGGGGAGACAGAGAAGAGTGTGCTGTGGTCCTCCCATAGACCGCAAGTACTAAAGCATAAACAAGAGGCTTAAGAGTCCCCCTGTCATGTTAAAATTCAGGCAGCAATGGACTTCCTCACACGGGCTGGCCTGTCGACTAGTGTCTCAGGCTGTGGCGTATGAAGATGCACTCCATCTGCTTTCAGGGTAGCAATGGCAGTGGGCAAGCTTCCTGACCTTAACATTTGTCATTTCATTTCTCACCTGAGTTTTGGTGGTTCTCCACGGTTCATTCTTGGTCTAGAAAAAAAAAAAAAAAAAAAAAAAAAAGTGAATTTGGATCAAAATAAAAGGATAAAAGGATTTCCTTTCCATTAATTACATGTTCTTAACTTAACTAAAAAAAGTGAACTGTGATGAAAATAAAAGGATTTCCTTTCCATTAATTACATGTTCTTACCTTTGTAACAGATTTGGTTATTGACTTAGAAGGCAAATATCTGGCCAGACTGCAAGACTTGTGCTCGCAGCGTGGGACAGCTCTCGTAAAGGTGATTCAGGGCAGTTTCTGGAAAACAAGACATCAGATCTCCCAAACAGCTTTCTTTGTGCTAATGTAGGAAGGGTGAGTAAGTGTAAAGGTAAGAGCCCAGATACCGTAAGAAGCAGAAAGTGTGAAGGAAACTTCCTTCTGGCTGATACAGCTCCATATCTAGTTGTCAAGTATGAAGAGAGCAGTGCTAAGTTTCTTGGGGAGATGAAAACAAAGAGGCTGGGAGAGTGTACAAAGAAAAAAAATGGGATGAGCTATTTCAGGAAATCCTAGGAACTGGAAATAGAGATTGGAAGAGTGCTTTAAGCCAAGACAGACATCACACAGAATTTCTAGGTTGGAAGAGACCTCAAGATCATCGAGTCCAACCTCTAACCTAACACTAACAGTCCCCACTAAACCATATCCCTAAGCTCTACATCTAAACGTCTTTTGAAGACTTCCAGGGATGGTGACTCCACCACATCCCTGGGCAGCCTGTTCCAATGCCTTACAACCCTTTCAGTAAAGAAATTCTTCCTAACATCTAACCTAAAACTCCCCTTGCATAACTTTAGCCTATTCCCCATTTAGTTTTAAAACTAAAACCTAGGAGTTGAATGAACCAAGAAATGAATCCCTTTTGATTATGCAGTTGTGTCCAGTGTTATCTTGGGAAATATGGTTTCCACATAAAACGTATCTGGTGCTTGAAGTTCTCCTAAGGCCCTTCTCTGTGTATTCCCTACTGTTTGGTAAGCGCTGAGGTCACACTGCAGACAGCAGCACGTCCCCTCCCCACTACTTAGCTGTCTGTTCTCACAACACGTCTAGGAACAGAATGGCTTGGACACAACTGCGCCTAGGACCGAGTTCATTCAAGCTGCTGGACGAGGTAAAAGCTCTGGACAAGCGAAGGGGAGGGAGGGATGGGTGGACATACAATATGATCACTTTAATCTCATTTCTCTAAGAATCCTGGCTGAGAAAACAAAACAAAACAGAATCAAAAAGAACAGAACAGAACAGAACAGAACAAATGAAGCAAGCAGCTAGCTTGCTGGAGACATTGTCTGGGAAGCAGTGAAAACACTTGCAAACAAAAACACGTCAAAGGACTAACTCTTTGAGCTTAATTCTAATCCAACAGCATAACCTCAAAGTCCTGTTTCTGTTCGTAACAGGCTGGTCCAGTAACATGTCCCATTGGATGACTTTGCAGCATAGATGTCAGGAATGCAGCTTGGGATCCCCTCCTTCTACTCAGAGTTCACTTTGAAGGGATGAGCAAGTAATTCTTCCTGGGTTGACGGAAATCTAAAGTCTGTTTTCTAACACTCTTGCAGACGCTTCTCTGTCCATCGGCCTGTCCTGCCAACTCTGGTGTGAGTGTGAAGTTGTGGCAAGAGGGATTTCCCATTCCTATTTGACCTGATGGACACCAGCTTTCCTCGGAAATGGCTGATGTTGCTGAGGAGGCAGCAGTATCAAAGCCCTTGCTGATGAAGGTACAACCAGCTGGGGAGGCTTTGGCATTTCTGCACAACGCTGCTCCCTGACTGTCACTCCAGACTCAGATTCGGAAAGAAGCAAAGCAAGCTAGAGGAAAACTGGATGTCCTGGTAATTTTCTTTTTCTTTTATTTCTTCATTCTTCACTTGTAAGAAAATCTAAATCTTAACCCTTTGTTTGAAAACACGGCTTTATGGAAATGCTTATGGGTGTGCTCCTTCACCTTGTGTGGAACCTGCTTCACCTCGCTTCAGCTATAGGACACCTATGCTCCAATTTATGCTTCCCATGATAAAGCGGTGTTCTTTCGGTGTTCTTTTCTGTGATGCTTGCAGGCGAGGTTGAAAAGAGTTGTCAGTAGGATTCTTCGTTTCCTTTGCAGTATCCAAAGCTCCGTATTACCGTGGATCTTCTCCTCTGATCTGGAAAGCTTCACAGGCCAAAAGAGAATTGAGATGAAGAAGGAAATAGAGAATGCTGACCAATATTGCCAAGTACCACCCGTAAGTTTTGTGAAAGAATCCGGTGCATTTCTGTAGTGGTAGAAAGTTCATAAAATCATCGTCGTGCACTTGAAGGCAAGCAATGCTGTAAAAATGAAGAATGCAAGGCCCTGCTTAAGGACAATCTTCAGGCTGCTTCTAGATCAACAGCTTATTTGCTTCTTCCACAACCTCATCTCCGCTTGCTTAGAAGTTGTGAAGGTCGGAAGCACACTCCGTCTTTTTCATCCCCTCTGTGTATCTTTTCCCTGACAGCAACTTCTGTCTTGGCTCTTCACATCCAGCCAGAGCAGTTGCTTTGCCTCCGCAACCTGCAGGCTGACCTCTCGTGTGTACCTGTGCTGGACTGAGGGTAATGCTTGTAACGCACACAGATGCTGCATTCACTGTGACTTTTAGAAAAGAGAGCAAGAAGCTAACCTGCACAGCAGACTCTTAGGTTTCTGTATCTCTCTCTCTCTCTCTCTCTCTCTCTATCTGCATATATATTTCAGTACTTATTTACTTCTTTAAAGATACCTTAAATAGAATAGATACTTTAAGAAAGCTTACTTGTTCTTCCCCTTTCCTTGTTTTTAACGTTTGCTTTTCTAACCAATCCTTAATGTTACAACATTGGATTGATGCAGTACTCAGTCCTTAGAAGTTCTCAAAGCACATCAGTGATTTCTCTATTTCTCAACCTTTCCATCTTCATTGAGATCTCTCATCTGAATTTAGGTACGAGGTGAAGAAGAACACTGCAAGCAGCTGAAGCCGTATCAGACACATGCTTCTGCTAGGAAGTCATTCCGAGTGATTCCACGGTGTACTTTAGACAGGTTTGCTCTGGTCCTCTGGACTCAGCATCCCCAAGGGATATTTCAAAGCTCTCGGAAGGACCCGTCATTATCTCTGACACTGCAGCCTCCAGTAGGAAGGGGTAGTTATTCCTTGCCCTTGTGCGAAGGAACTACTCAGTTAGCTGTTTCTAACCCAAATCTCGTTGTTGTCTTCTATTGACAGACACCACCCGGCTAGCCAAGCTAAACCGCTGAAAATGGAAGGAGTGGGACATCTTCCAAAGCCTGCTGCTGCTTCTAAGCAGAAGTGCGCTGTAGGTGGGGACACAGCAAGAGGAAACGTCCAGGCCACGGTGGAACTGCAAGGCACCTGTCTGAGCCACACAACGAAGTCAGCGATTCCCAGTTGGAGACTGTTGCTCGACCAGTGACACAGCAGCTGGAGCGCTTCTGGTTGCTGCTGATGGGTTCCCGTGAATCAGCCAGGGATAGGAGCTATGAGAACGACTGAAGCGATTTGAAGTTACCCGAAAGAAAGAAGAGAGGAGAGAAGAAGACAAGAGGGGAGGGAAGGGGAGGGAATAAAAGGAAGGGTGGGGAGGGGAGGGGAGGGGAGGGCAGGGGGAGGGTAGGATAGGATAGGATAGGATAGGATAGGATAGGATAGGATAGGATAGGATAGGATAGGATAGGATAGGATAGGATAGGATAGGATAGGGTGGGGTAGGGTAGGGTAGGGTAGGGTAGGGTAGGGTAGGGTAGGGTAGGGTAGGGTAGGGTAGGGTAGGGTAGGGTAGGGTAGGGTAGGGTAGGGTAGGGTAGGGTAGGGTAGGGTAGCATAGCGTAGTGTAGCGTGTTAGAGGGGAGGGGAGCATAGGAGAGTATAGGGTAGTGTAGGGGATCGGAGTTTAGGGGAGTGTAGGGTAGGATACGGGAGGGGAGTGTAGGAGAGTGTAGGGGAGGGGGGCATAGGGTAATGTAGGGTAGTGTAGCGAACGGGAGTTTTGGGTAGGATAGGGGAGGGGAGTGTAGGAGTGTTAGGGTAGTATAGGGGAGGGGAGTGTACAGAGTGTAGGGACAGGGAGAATAGGGGAGGGGGTGTAGGGGAGGGGAGGAGACGGGAGGGGAGGGGAGGGGATGGGGGGGAGGGGAGGGGAGGCAAAATTGGGGAGATAATCAAAAGAGGGTAGGGGAGGGGAGGGGAGGGGAGGGGAGGGGAGGGGAGGGGAGGGGAGGGGAGGGGAGGGGAGGGGAGGGGAGGGGAGGGGAGGGGAGGGGAGTGCTACCATAAATAAAATTGCCAAATACATGACTCCTCCGTGTTGACTAGGGCTGAACTACTGAAAAAGAATAGAAAATCTATAAATAAGAGTGAGAGATGGTGAATACCTAACCATCTCTTAAAAGCAGGATTTTAAGAGAATAAGTAATTGATAAATGGAGTTAAGATCGGAGGGAAAAAAGTCCACTGTTGCAATCAATAGAGTTAAGAAGTTTTTCAAGTACATTAGGAACAAAAATTAGAGTAATGACACAGATCTGATACGGGATGGGTATTGCTTCAGTGAGAAATGATGGAAAAAAACACAACACAACACATGTGTATGTGTTGTTGGGTATTTGTAAAAAAGCAAACAAACAAAAAAAAAACAGGTTAATGAAAACTGCATGCTCAATTAGATGATTTTTTTGTTGTCATTGGTAGGGAATTGTGTGCTTTACAACACAATATGTGTTATATATATATATTATATATGTTTTTTATATGTTTTATATATGTTTTAATAAAATAAGGAAATGATATTTTTTTTCTACGTTTGTGGTTTCCAAACTGTAGTTAATAAACATTAAACAAGATGCAATAGGATCTCGTTAACTCTTTTGTTTGAAAAAACAGTGGCCCTGATCGAGAGGTGCAAGTGAGAGGAGACAATATTCAGTATTTCTCTATGTTGTCATTTATTGGTGAAGATGAAAGTCTGCAGTTCATGTTCATTACACTAGCATGACAACATGACCACAAGGGGGACTGTCTGGTAGTGAAAAGGAACTTCAGCATGGATTAAAAATCTTTGCCTTTCTTTATTCTGAACTGTTTTTCTTATGGCTGCTAGAGAGAGATTCTCTGCCTTAGAAATAAAACTGCCCAGGCTGTTCTGATAAACCTGCAGGGTTAAGGCACTTCTACCAAAACAGATTTCAAAAGGCAAGAAGTCAAAAAGCAACAATTCAGTAATCTGTGTACGCTTCTATATTAAGTTTTAAGATCACCTGGTTTATATTTAGTTCACACAAATTAACCAAACATAGCAGCATACAACCTAAGAAAAGCTTAAGAAATTTATTAGATGCACAGATAAAGTGCTGTAACAGAGAAACTTGTGTAAATCTATTCTAAAATAAATAAGGTACAGTTAAACCACCTTTGACTCGTTTTAACTCGGAAAGAAATAACCTAAGTTTTAATCATTTGAATTTTAAGGTCAAGGTGAAATATACCATAACTATAACAGTGGTTGTGATCTGTATCAACTATTTGAGGCTCCTGTTCCTCTTGAGGTCTCCCAGAAACAGGAAGGCTATTGCAAAATGTGTCCATTAGACATAGTTCCTTTTACAGAAACATTTTTGTAATAAAGTCTGGTTGCTCAAATACATGTTAAAATATTTAACAAGGAAACAATTTTCTCCTGATCCAGTCAATCTTTTAAACAAGACAATGTATTTTTCCTATGACGCAGCCCACTGGAGGGAACAGAAGTAAACATCCTCCTGAACTGAAGACTGTTTTGCTTGAAGAACTAAACTATTGCATTATTATATGAGAGCAAGAAATATCCATTTGGGTTATCCCTTTCTCCAAACATGGTGCCCAGTGATACATGTATTTTTGCCTTAATCTCAAAGGCCCGTTTGTCTCCAGGTAAGGTACGTTAAAAAGAGATTCCCTTTAAGCATCTTATCACAAGATCTCTTACTGCCTTTCCATCCGGGGAAGCTTGTGTGTTAAACTGCCCTTGGAGTTTTGGATGCTACTAGATTTCTGTGCTCTGTTATCCATAATTTCAGGCACTTCGGGGCTAACATGGCTGTTTAAGTCAATGCAATAATATTACCAATATATTCAACACTCAGAAGAGTCACCACAGTTTCCTTCACACACTCAGGATTTCAAATTCTTCTTCCAATTCAAATAGCTTGTCAGTAGATTCAATGAGTTCTGTAAAAAAAGATAAAGAAAAAAATGCTTCTAAAGACATGCCTGATTTTGTTCACTTAAAAAAAAAAACTTTGAAAGACGCATTCCAGAAAAGTACTTTGTAAGAGTGAAAAAAAAAATCTGTGCTAGCAATTGTATGGCTTGTTTGGATACATGCCTGCTATATATTGCTTGACACTCACAAAGGATAGTTATTCTACCTGTGATTATTCTTTTATTTGCTAACGAGGAACATAACATTGCACAATTAGGCTTTTAATCGGTGCCTTACCTGCTCCTGTGGTTGTCACTTCTGGTTTTGTTGGAGGTATGAAAGGAGGCCAGTGTGGCGGGTGCTTCTGGACCAGCTCAAACATCCGTAGACTCTGCTGCTTTAGAATCTCCTGAGGACAGAATGCTTTCATTTTAAAAGCTGGCTCGGGGGACGCTTCAAACACAAAACGTGTCTGCTTAATTGAAAGTGTTTTTTAATTACGCATGTCCATCAGGAAAAAAAAGTCTTTATACAGACATACTGTGAAATCCAAGCACCATGGTCTCTGTAATACATCCCTAGTTAAAACACATCTGGAAGACAGATCTCTTGAACTGTACTACAAATTATCAGTCTTATCATCTTTTGATATCAGCTTTGATATCTGCAAACCTGTAATTTTGTTTACAGGTAGCAAGCACACTAGGAATGTACAATATTTTCTGCTTTTTAAAAGAAAGTTGCTTGCATAGAACTCTCCTCAAGTTTTCTGTTGATCAATAGCACAAAAGACAGATCTATCAGCTCCTCCAAAGGGGAAAAAAAAAAAAAAATGCATCAGATTTTGAAGGACAGGTTTTGGTCAGGAAAAAAGGTGTTCCTGAAGCCAAACGCTATTCCTCTTCAAAGAGAAGTTACCTTCTGTCCTGTATTTCAGTTATTTACAAACTGTTTTCCTTAGATGATTTTTTTTTTTTAAATAAATGCCCTTAGAGGTTGATGGTACTTTACATTCAGACGTCTGGTGCTTAGCTTAACAGCTGCATGCAGAAACATCCTCAAGTCTGTTTCCTGTGGCAGCCAGCACCTTCTGTTCTCCCTAGATCAGCAGGAGCTAGAGGCCTGCAGCACTTACAGAATCAGATCTTTAAGATAGCAGGGACTAACAGTCATAATTAGAACACGCAATCTATTATGTCAAACAATAAAAAAGGATCAGGAAGCAAATCATTGATACATCACTACAATATGGCAGTTAAACCTTAGTCATTTAGTGAGAATTAGAAGTTAAAAGCAAGTGTCACCCAGTAACACCTTCAAGTGTGGATGTTTACACCCATTTTCCAACTGGCAGGGTTTGTGGCTGGTAAAGTGCTGAACAATTTCCAATTAGCAATTCAGTAGTATTGCCTTACCCTGATGCTTTAATGCATTCTTCTCCATGGCTCATACAATTTGTATACAAAGGAAAATGCAAAGGAAAATTTTACAAAAAACAGACAATAAAAACCAGACTTTATAAAGAACAAATCGAGATGCTAAGTTCCCACTCTTACCTTTTGTACAAGACTACACCGGTTATCAAAATCACATTCTTCTTTGCAAAAGAAGCCCTTAGGGGAAAAAACAAACACACAGAGTTTTACCTTTGCAGATGGTAGGTATGTGGTACCAGCAGGTAAGGCGGTTTGACCTCTGATACAGTAATGCCCTGTACGATCAGTAGATATAAGACTCCAAATATGTGGCAGCTCTAGGGAGAGAACCCACGGGGAGAACAAGGCCCTGCAAACCCCTAACGAAATAGTCAAGCAAAAAATAGCAGCAGCTCCTGTGTGCTCCTCCATGGAGCGCCACCCAGTTCCTACAGTCCAGGTATCAGCAGAAGCTGAAAACTTGTAGATGATGGACCACCTAAGGAACATTTCCATTCTGGTATCTATACTGAAAATATTTGCTCTTCATTATGATTTTGTCTGTCTCGTTGCATCATGCCACATTTTGCACAGTTACGTAGTTAAGTATTAAAACAAAACAAAAAAACTTTCTAAAAAGCAGCAGTATTAAAAAACAGGTATGTGAATGAATGACAGATACCGGTATCTTTACAGATTGTTTAAAGCTTTAGAAACACATCCCACTGGTGACAACTGCCAATCACCCAATCACAGGATACTGGCATGGGATCAGATCCAATTTTTTCAAATACCACAGTACCCCCATGACATTTTGGGTGAATTACAAATAATACATTTGTATTTGTAATTTGGGGTGAAATACACTAATTCCACTTAAACATTTTCAACTTATGATAGAAAGTAAGTTTAAGTAACTTGTCTAGAGGTGACCAAACATAAAGTAGTGATAGAATAAAACACGTAAACCTGTTTCAGTTCCTTGCTCTGACCATTATAATGCCTCTTGAAAGAAGTAAAAGCTGCTCAGTAAAGAAAACAAAGCGAGCTCCCTACAGTACAGACAGCTCCCCACTTGCCCTAAGATTCTCCATGTAGTTATGTACAAACTACTATGTGTTGATCACAGAAGACAGCTTTGTGATCTTGGTTCTGTTCAAGGAGATGCATTGCTGCCCTTACCAATGTAGAGAGACATTACTTTGAGATAAAGTACATGCATTCAAGATTTCCTGACACTTACTAAAGCTACTGAAGGGTCCAAATTCATGATCTTCATTCTATGTGGGGCTTCCTGGCAGTGGAAACTCTCATCGTCAACCGTGCCATTTTCTTCTGAATCTACAAAGCTTTGAGTGGTGTGAGGGTCCAGATAGATCAGCTCATTGCCTGGATGGGTAAAAGCCGTATGTTAAAAATAAGCAAGTGACATTAATAAGCACTTGGTCCAGAACTGTAAAATAGAAATTAGATTGCCATCACAGTCAGTATAATCTAGACTTTCCAGCTAGGGATCCTTTAAGAGAATCGGAAGGTTTAGACACAGCGTTTCCCACAGGGTATTTAGTATAACTTCCTATTGTCACCTATTACTGTAATTTTTTGGTTGGTTATGTTCTATCTTTGTCACATACTTTTATTTTTCCATGTGAGATCCAGTACTTTTTTTTTTTTTTTTTTTTTTAAATCTCAAGTGTTGTAAACACTAACATTTGACAGATTAAAAGGTACAGGATGTTCACAGATGCAATCTGTAATCCCATTAGGCATTCATTCAGAAATTGGAACAAAAAAGCCTAACTAAAACAGGTTAGGTTTTACAAAAGGACAAAATAGGGTTGCAAAATTTTGGCCCAAAGTGGGGTGAAATCTGAAGGAATGCATTTTAAATTAATTAGAGCAATACTTAATAACAGAAGGTATGCAAAAGGTGAAAAAGATACTGCTATCAGAAACAGTTTTGAAATACAAGAAAATAAAAGTGACATTTGACCAATACACTTGTCAAATGCTATCAGCTATTCTCAGTATGTTGCTCTTGTTGATGTCATCACTTATTTTTACACCTAGCTTTGCTGTTAACTTTCTGCTCCTGTTAAGGATCATCTCATACTGTTTCTAAACTCTTTTAGATATGCTTCTTCATTTATTTTATTCTATTCTCATCTTTCTTTACTTCTAGAGGTTCACGCTTAGACCCCTTACTATTTCCCCTTCAAAAAATGTTCTCTTTTGATCATCTGCACATTTGGAATAAGTTTCTTTTTTCCTTACCTAAAAATCCTATGAAATAAAAGGCATTATTTGGTTTCCCTCCTAATGCTCCCAAAGACTGTGGCATCTTAAAGCATTCCTAGGAGCTCAAAAGGAATAAAGGAAATTGTAATTCATTTCTTTACTGACATCACAGATACCCAAACTTATTTGACAGTAACGAGCAATGAATTGAAAGAAAACCTTACTTTAAATGCATCAATATATACGGGATTTATGTGATTTATCCCTAGTCGTAGAGGTATAATAAGCAAGAGGGCTTTCCAGCCTGTGCAGAGTCCTCCTGCCTTCTTGCTTCGGCCAAGAGCACTTCTGTGCAAATGTGCACTGCTGTGGGACGCGCTACTGCTCTGAGGAGGGGACCAGCACATTTTTTCTGCGGGAATAAAACTAGAAATCAGTCAACGCACAGAGGAACACAAAGCAGATCTTCCTCTCAGTAGTGAATTAAGCTAGTTTGCCAGGGATCTTTATAGGGCACCCAAGACAAAACGAGCCGGGCATGGCAATTACAGCTATTTAGTAGAAGTAATTCTAGCAGACAGTATGTGCTGGCACGTCCAAGTGAGACGTTAGATCAATGATTGGGGGATGACAATTTAAGACTGCAGTGACATGTCCTATTAATGTTATTAATAGTGTCAAGCTTTGCCTATAAAACGCCAGAGAAATGAAATGGCAGCAATGATGACAGTAGAAATTCTTCAAGGAGCTCTTCACATCCAGTGATGTGAGCACGAAGTTGGCGTCAGGGATCAAAAAAACACAACTGAGTTTGTATGTCCTTCTTCCCTCTTCTTACCCTTGCAAGACAAACCCATGGCCCCCCAAGTATTTGTTCATGTTTAGATACATGCTGGCAAATGGAGTCAAATCAGAAACTGTTACCAGAAAACTGATGAGGTGTCACTTCCTGATGTCTTCAATGACCACCGTATTGCCCATAGATACATAAACTGCTAATGAATTCCATTCATCAAATAAAGCAAGCTTCCTAGAAAACATTAAGGTACTAATTAATATAAACTAGTTGGATCAAAAGGGTAGCTTTACACTCAGAACCATTTATTTTTTTTTTTTTCTTAAGAAAAAACATCCTTTCTGCATTTTTTAAAGTCTCCATGTAAGAAAAAGAAAACTTTAAACATTAAATGTTTAATATCTTTAGAAAAATAGGTACTGAGTGGTACCAGGAAAAACATATGCGCTGCACCATGTGCAAACTGTTTTGTCTTACTGCTAAGTGCAGTGACAGTAACAGTTCAACTACATCAAGTTTATTACTTTTTATTGCACTCGACAGTCTCTGCACTGGGTTCTTGCCCAATTGTGTCTTTTCTCATCTGGAAAAGAAAAAAATTCCTATGCCAGTTTTGCAGATTACTTTTTGCTTAAGAAATTCCACTGAATTCAGTGGAATTACTTCTGCCTGAGCCTGCGTGCACAGCAGAAATGGGGCGTTAAAAGCTAAATCAGCTAAGGGTTTGGGGCACCAAAACTTCAGTGGGAGACAGCAGCACACAGTTTTATGTCCACTTCTGCAAAATCCAAACCTTTGGGGAAGGGAGCTACACTCTTAAGCTGCACTGGCAGAATTAGCTGTTTCAAATAAGCCAGAAAGAAATGGGGGTGAGCGTTTCACCATGAAAAACTTGGCCATGAAAGATCTGGAGTCCAGGGCATGCTTCAGCTCCCCTCCCTCTTCAGATCATGTGCCTGTTCCAGGGTGTCAAAGACTTGCTGCTGAGCTCGCAGGACCTGTAGCCTAGCCCCTGCCTGAGGTAAGACACCTCCACGTACCCCTGGAGAACTGAGCAGCCTCAGTTCCTTTCAGTGTGGCTCCCAGACTATGAGGAGCTGCCCATCTTTATCCAGTAGCCTTGCTGGCAGAACTGCTGCTCAGAAAGGGAGGAATTGCAGCTCAGTTCCCTCCTCAGCCGAGATGGCTTCTCTCTGATGTTTCACACCACCACTCCGACCTACACGGTGGCACTCTCGACCTGCCAGAGCTGTGCCACTGTGCAGAAAGGAATATACATCTGTGGTGTGACTGGTGAGGGCATGCAGACGGCATAGCAGGAGACTTTCCTGCAGTTTCTTCTCCTCAGGCTCTTCCTTTATTAAAATTTAGAGGTCACCCATTCCCAACTCAGTACCTGCACACCGAGCTGTGGCATGACATTCCATGCTGCACTTGTAAATAGATGGCAAGTACATTCCTGACTGTGGGACAGGGGGAGATGCAGCCTTCAAAACTCTGCCTGGGCCTTCTCTTGGCTGCCCCAGGGGAGTACGTTCTGAATGAGACTGGTATGATCTCACTTACTTTAGTACTTGAGCAACTGTATTTGGTCCAAACCATTCTCCAATTGACTTCCCCTCTCCAACACCCACCTGTGCTGTTTTCACAGTGAAAAAAAGACACACGTACACAAAATCAAAGAAAAATGAGACCATAAAGAATGTGGGAACAATATACAGTAAATACCGTGACTGTCAAACATTCTAGAGTAACTGCAATCTGTATTTAGCAATAACAATTATTTTCTCAATCTATGCTCTTTTCAAAACTTAGGGAGTGCCAGTTTCTTTAATAAACAAAAGGCTTCTAAACTACAATGAGAATTACAAGTTAACAAATGTTAGTGCCCTTTATTACAAATTACAGCAATAAGCTACAAGACTGTCTATTCTAACATTACTGACTCTGGTACCCAAGGCTTACAGAGTTTATCAAGAGCTACATTCTAGTACATGGCTTTATTTAGGTCTCAGGGAATGTTTCTGTACTACTAGTCTTTGCGCCCATCTGCATACCTTTTTATTTTTGTATAAGCATACACCTTGTCTTCACATCCACTTTTTAAAATTATGAATTAACATACTGCAAATTAGTGATTCAACACAGTAGAAATTTCAGTGGAAAAAACCTGAAAGTTTATGTTTGTTCTTACCCATCTGGTGGATTGAATAACAGCAAGCCTTCCTGTCGAGAAAGCATCGTAGGATTCTGTGATATTCTTCTGGTTGTTTTTTGTGTTTTTCCCATTGCCAATCTGAAAGGAAAAATTGATATAGAATAAAAAATGGTGACGTTTTCATTACACTGATCAAATGTCTAGACAGCAGAAAGCTTTATAATGAGATGTTAAAAGACATTTCAATTCATCTCGAATATTTACATTTTGTGTAGAGCTCCTAGAATTCCAAGCTTGTTATTTATCATCAAGCTGCCCTTTATCATCATAGGCTAGATTGTAAAAACAGGGAAAATAAAACAAAACAAAAACATCAACTGCAAACATATTCTGACGGATCATGCTGCGTGTTGATAGCCATTCCAGTATCTATGAGCTTCCAAGATTATTTAAAAGTACAGGCTGTGTTTAGACCTTGTTGGATTTCTAAGCACCCATTAAATAACAACATAAGATCCATACAGAAAGTCCAAACACTCCACTGGCAGCATCCTGGGATGTGACATGCATGCTTAAGAGCTTGCACCAGGGGGGTTTGGACCTCGTGCTGCTGACAAGTGAGTAGTGAAGAGAAGGGTAAGAGCACTGTCCCACGGTGGCAGGTTTTCCCTTGGCCTCAACTTGGGTGTTACACTAAAAGGTTTATAAAATAATGGCGACAGGATTCCCCATTTGTTCTCCTTCTATGCCTATTTCTCTGCTTCAGGCTGGGATGATTTCACCCAGCTGAATATGAATTGATTCATTAGGAACTGTTACCAGGGCATCAAAGAAAGTCTCACTAATAAATTCAGGGTTTGTGCTTTTAATGGAGTACTTACGAAGAAGCGTCTGCAGACAATACCGAAGTTCCCTCAGGACCAGCACTCACCTCTCCCTAAGTGTCTGCAGATCAGTGCTTGGGCCAGCATCATCTGCCCGCATCGCAGCATACATCCCCAGCCAGCGTCCGACGAAGGACCCGTGCCTCCTGTTAGGAAAGTTCATCACAATCAGTGCAGGCTTTCAACTGGGTGCAGCACCACAGAGGACATTTCAGAGTGCTAGAAAACAGATAGGGCTGCTGAAGCCTCCATGAACTGTCCTACAGATAAAAGGCACACAGCAAGACTTTGGTTCCATGCTGTTGGTCTAATTCTAATCTCTGCATTGCACAAATAAACAAAATTCATTTATTCCTTGTGGAGCTGACTTACTCTTTTCATTCTTCAAGCAGCATTCACAAACCATTTACTGCATGCTATACAACATGATCACCTGTTTACATACAGACATAAATAAACACTGATTTTAATAATCTTCATGTTTGCATAAACAGTTAAAATGATGCTCAAAATGCGCTGATACTCTAGAAATATTTTCCCAGCCTACAATGCCATCACTTATCTTGCTATTTAATTTAGAACAATGCAGCAAATCTGCAGTATACTCACCAATAGGCGAAAACTTTCTTCTATACGTAAACCACGTTAAACCACAGTAAACCACACGTAAACACACCTTGGCTTATTGTCTGACTTTGGCTTATGGTGCGTCTGTTGCTGTGTCCAGCACAGTGCAGCCCCTAAATTGCTACCAAAACTTTGCCACAAACCTCAATCCCCCTGTTAAAAGAGACCCTCTTGTTTGTTGCCCTTCTTTCGACACTCTCTAACAGGTTTATGTCTATTTCTTATACTGTGGAGCCCAAAACTGCATTCAGTACTCAGTACATGGAATACCAACAGAGACTGCCTGGCATTTTCTCTTCTCTGCAGAAGCTCTGTTGCTAACACTGTCCAGAAATCACCACTGTCACAGACAGTAGTAGCATTCCCTCCTCCCACAGTTTGTTCTGCCCCCCAAGACTTAGACACCACCCAGAAAAAGAAGAATAATAATACTAATAAAATAAAATAAAATAAAATAAAATAAAATAAAATAAAATAAAATAAAATAAAATAAAATAAAATAAAATAGTCAAAAGCCATCAGGAAGGCAGTGGTGCAGACTGTGGAGAGCCTGGGTTCAAATCCTTCTTCTGTGAGGCTCTGAACCTATATCCCACCACAATCTCTCTGCTAATGTATGGCAGGGAAAGGAGGAAGAAAGAACATATCTCCTGCACTTTCCATTTATTGTTGACTGACAATTCTGTAGAGTTATAAAGCCTCAATCAGTGAGATACAGGGTTCTTCTCACACTGTCTCACTGTGCCCTAAGCGGAACAGCTCTCATTTAATAGATGCTTCACCACAAAATCATGAGTCATCTGCAGTTTTGAACTTTTCTGGGATCAAGTCCCTTCAGATGGTTGAGGAATCTGCTCCAGCACCTATGTAAACTGGTGCTCTACTAAGCTAGTGAGTGAACAAGAGAGAAATCCTCTGCTAGATGACTTGACAAATTGGGTCTGAAAATAGTGTTGAGGCAGAATAGTCCACGATTTTTGCCTTGGGTGCACAGAGGGATTGGGTGTTGTAGACTTCTTTTATTCTTCATTAAGATAAACATTTTCAAAAATGTGCTTGTTCAACCTTGCTCCCACTGTGTGCATGGGAGGGAGATAACTGAAAGTGGGGAGCGTTGCTTGGATCCTGCAAGTGGCTGAGGTCCAGTGGGGTTGGAGGCTTTCTTCCTCCTTTTGGAAATGCAAAGCAACCCTGCACCTCCCCTGCACTTGCAGAAGGATCGTGACAGCCCAAAGCACAGCGGCTTTGTAATTGCTGCATACACTTCGATCGGATTTACGTGGCAAGGGTTTGGTAGCAGGGGCCTGCAGGGATGGCGTCTGTGAGAACAATCCAGACAACAGCCAGCTCCAGATAGCTCCAAAAGGGCCCCGGCGCTTGCCAGAGCTGAGCCAATAAGCGATGTTGTTTGCACCTCTGGGAGAGCAGATGTAAGCAGGGGGAAATACTGCTGCACAACAGAAGCTGGAAGAGCAAGGAGTGAGAAGCAGCCCTGCAGCCCCCAAGGTGAGTGCAGCAGGAGGCAGGAGGTGCTCCAGGCTCACAGCAGCAGTTCCCCTGCGGGCTGTGCAGGGAGAGGCCCCTGGTGGAGCAGGCTGTCCCCCTGCACCCATGGGTCCCACATGGAGCAGATCTCCACGCTGCTGCCCCCCTGTGGGTGGAGGAGCCCCCGGTGGAGCAGGTGGCTGTGGCCTGGAGGAGGCTGCGGCCTGTGGAGAGCCCCCGCAGGAGCAGGCCCCGGGCCGCAGCTGCAGCCATGGAGAGGAGCCCCCGCAGGAGCAGGGGGGCTGGGGGGAGCTGCCGCCCAGCCGTGGGGGACCCGTGCTGGAGCAGTTTGCTCCTGGGGGATGGATGGATGGATGGAGCCCGTGGGACGGAGCCGTGTGGGAGCAGCGCTTGAGGAGCTGCTGCCTGTGGGCAGCCCGTGTGGGATCAGCTGGGGAAGGGCGGCATCCCATGGGAGGGACCCCACGGGGAGCAGGGGCAGGGAGGGACCCTGAGGGTCACTCTGCTGAGTCTGCTTTGCCCGTCACGATACTTGTTGAGCCATCGCCCTGTCCTTATCTCAGCCCTGGAGCCCTTTGCATCGTATTTTCTCCCCCTTTCCCTTTGAGGAGGGGGAGTGAGAGAGCGGCCGTGGTGGAACTCGGCTGCCCACCCGCTTCGAACCACCGCAGTTGCAAAGTCCTGGGAAAGATTTCTTTCAAGAAATTAAACAAGGTGTTTAACAAAGAAATGCAGAGTTTCCTTTTGAAGGCTTCCTGGAGAATTGGGCTTCTTTCCTATTCCCAGCTCAGAGGAAGGGAATTGTTGATTTCACCTTCTTTTTTCTGACATGGAAATCAAAGGTGAACTGCTCTACAAGGACGGGCAACGTCTCAGAATCAAGCTCTTTTGCTCTGTAGTCCTTTCTCAAGGAAAAGATTGATCACCCACCTTCCACAGATGTAGGGGAGCAGAGAATAATTTGGGAACTACTCTAATTCAAGTCAGTTTGGGCATAGTGGTACTTCCCTAGCTGTTTCTGAGACAGACGCATTAGCAACAGAGAGTGTTGTGCCGTCACTGGGAGGCGCCTGCGGTGATGACTTCAGAAACAGAACTGAATTGTGTCACCACAGCACTTTGGCAACAGCTGCCTCTGTGCACGTTTAGCTGGGAGGCACAGAGAAGGGTGCTGGATGCGATGAAACCACGTGAGGATTTGTGGATCTCCCCTTGAGGTGCACAGAGAGGGACCATGCCCTTCTGTAAGTGTTTTGATGCTTGGCTGAGGAAAAAAATGTGGTTTTGTTGTGAATGCTTCATTGTAGTATTCTGTAGTTTGTGTCAAGTTCTTACAGAAGCCTCAAGGTTGGTACTTTGCTCAATGATGGAGCTGCACAGAGTGAGAACAGACCCAATGTACGGGTGAGGGCCTCTGCACGTTCTCTTCTTCCTACAGACGATCAACAAATAAGGGGAGACAGAGAAGAGTGTGCTGTGGTCCTCCCATAGACCGCAAGTACTAAAGCATAATCAAGAGGCTTAAGAGTCCCCCTGTCATGTTAAAATTCAGGACAGCAATGGACTTCCTCACACGGGCTGGCCTGTCGACTAGTGTCTCAGGCTGTGGCGTATGAAGATGCACTCCATCTGCTTTCAGGGTAGCAATGGCAGTGGGCAAGCTGCCTGACCTTAACATTTGTCATTTCATTTCTCACCTGAGTTTTGGTGGTTCTCCATGATTCATTCTTGGTCTAGAAAAAAAAAAAAAAAAAAAAAAAAAAGTGAATTTGGATCAAAATAAAAGGATAAAAGGATTTCCTTTCCATTAATTACATGTTCTTACCTTTGTAACAGATTTGGTTATTGACTTAGAAGGCAAATATCTGGCCAGACTGCAAGACTTGTGCTCGCAGCGTGGGACAGCTCTCGTAAAGGTGATTCAGGGCAGTTTCTGGAAAACAAGACATCAGATCTCCCAAACAGCTTTCTTTGTGCTAATGTAGGAAGGGTGAGTAAGTGTAAAGGTAAGAGCCCAGATACCGTAAGAAGCAGAAAGTGTGAAGGAAACTTCCTTCTGGCTGATACAGCTCCATATCTAGTTGTCAAGTATGAAGAGAGCAGTGCTAAGTTTCTTGGGGAGAGGAAAACAAAGAGGCTGGGAGAGTGTACAAAGAAAAAAATGGGATTCCCTATTTCAGGAAATCCTAGGAACTGGAAATAGAGATTGGAAGAGTGCTTTAAGCCAAGACAGACATGTTTTAAAACTAAAACCTAGGAGTTGAATGAACCAAGAAATGAATCCCTTTTGATTATGCAGTTGCGTCCAGTGTTTCTCTGTAGAGAAACTATTTCTTTCTCCAGAAACTCATCTGAGCCTCTGTTCAGATGCTTTCAGTTAGAGATAGTTTAGATTAACAATGTTGGTTCTGAGTCCTTGATATTACATTTGACTATTCATAACCATCACAAAGGACAGATTATTTTTTACCATAATCCTTTAAGAAACTGTAGGGAAACCTGTCATTTCCAAGGGAAACAGAGAATAAATTGGGACCTCTCCCAGAAGCAAGGGAGCATCACATATCTGGCATGTCAGTGAGCAACAGACACATATTTTTTGTGGTCGAAGATAGACTGCTTAAGTAGCTTTGCATGCTATTTGAGCACAGTATCAGCCTACTAAATGTAGCACTGCTTATCAGAGAGGGAGTTTTGAGTGACCCCCATGCAAGTTGTATCAGTGTTCACCTGCTCATGACAGGCAGTGGTGCCATGGGCTCCCAGTGCCTCCCCACGATGTCCCAGCCTACCCCAAACCAGAGCCCCTACATCTCTTCCAGAAACTGCAGAAAGTTCTTTGTAAATTCCTGTGAAACTTTCTTCTTCTCTTGTGAACAAATCATTTTTAATTAATGTACAGTATCAAAAGCTGCAGGACTTCATAAATTAATGCAAATCTTGTGTTTGTACAGTAGTATGAGTAGGCATATTACAGAGAACCAGTCTGAAAAAAAAAAAAAAAAAAAAAAGAAGAAGAATCTCATGGTTTGAGTTCAGTGCACAGATGTCTACTCAGTAATGGATTTCTGGCAATCAAATATTTTCTTTAATGTTATAAGACAGCTTGGTGGTATTTGATCATGATTACCCAAAGCATCCCACCGTGTTTTGGGGTGTAATTGGATGGAAAAGTATTCTACTAATTTATTCTATAAAGCAATTGTCCCATGAAGTAAATACTTCTGTTTATGAGATGCAGCTCATTGTCAAGGTTTCATTTCATAAGTATTTGTGCAGTCTAGATCTTCTACCCTTAATACTTAACCCTGTATCTATTTTCTCTACCCTTGCTGGAAAAGTATGGGTGAATCTGGCTGCCAGAAGTACATAAAATCAACAGAGGAAGGTCAATTTCTCTGGCGATATGTCTAGAGAGGTCCAGTTAACCTGTGTTATAGAGATACTGCTTATACAGAACCAGAGATTCATTGAACCGCCTATGCACCTATAACAAAGTTAAAAGCCCCTCATTTGAATTGTTCTCCTGCTGCCTTCTTTTCTTTTCTTTTTTTTTTTTTTTTTAAAGGAAGCTGAGAAATAGCAGCTCAGACAAAACACACAAATCTGAACTACCTAAATTATGTCGTTGGGATACTGCTACTGAAAGCATATCCCAAAACACCAACTTGCGCTCAGGTCTTGGCTTTGGTCACTCCATGCAAATGTGCTGAATTTCCTCCACCCTCAAGGGGTGTAAAACCAAAGCCCCAGATCTACAAGTCAGGCTGTGCATCACCTCCCTGGCTAGGGCTGCTGAAAGCATCTGGACATGGGAGAGAGAGAAATGCACTCTCTTGCTGAAATTCAGAGAACATTGCTTGCCTGGAGCCTGTGAAGAACCTCCACATGTGTGTTCGGACTGACCACTGCTGGCACTGTTGGGCTGACCACTGCTGACGTTCTTGGACTGACCACTGTTGATATTGTTGCACTGACCTCTGCTGGAGTTGTTGCACTGCCCACTGCTGCCTAAGGACATTCTGAGAAGGGCCTATCCCTGGCCACGTACCTTCATGCCAGTGGTACATCATCTCATGATGTACCCCAAGAAGTCCCAGAAGGCTCAGCAGCTGTCCTGCTTTTGGGGAATGTGAGAGGTGCAGGTTAAGACTGCTGAGGACTGACCAGTGTTTGGGCAAAGGCTCTCACCTGGTTGACTGAGTGCAGTAGGTGACTCCATCTTCAGTTTGGTCAGGGGTAAGGACAGGGACAGGTCCTTTGCTATTTGCAGCTGGAGCCAGGCTGAGATCCTACCTCCACCTCAGATGGCTAGTGGTTGTACCTGGAGCCTTGTTCCTCTAAATAGATGCTGGTAGAAAATTGTGACATGTCAAGAGAACAATGAGTGGAGGAACTATCGTGTCTGTTTTCTGCTTCAGAAACATTTCTCCCTGTTTTCCATGGAAAACTCTGATCCTGCCTTATGCAGAGAGCAGAAGCATGCCTGGCTTTTTGTTCCATTTCTATGCAAGTTTCCAGAGTCAGAAGGACAAACCCAAAAAGAAAATCTGACAACTTCTCTGTATTAGAACAAGAAACAGAGGGCAGAGAGGGCAGAGTCAAGCTATGGATGCCTCTCGAATGCTACAGAAACCTGATTCAGACCAGAGGAAGCACACAGCACCTTACAGGATCAAGATCACCACAAAGGTGAGATGCTACAGCCAAGACATCAGCCTGGTTTAGCTTCTCCTTTAGAAGTCTGTGAGGAGAAGGAAATAAAGTATTTGTATAAGTGCAGGTGGAAAGGGACCTCTGGAAGTCTTCAGTCCACGCTGACTCGCAGAGCAGGGCAATCTCCAATATCTGATCAGATCAGCTGTGGCTTTGTCTAGCTGATCCCAAACACCTATGAGGACAGACTATTCCTCCCAGAGTGAGCTGTTTCAAGTCTGTGCTACACTGAAGATTTTCTATATTAAAAAGAGACAAGACACAGGGGAGAAATATTGGTGCACAGAGGCTTTCCAAATGCTGATTAAATCAGTAGATGAAATAATTTGCCAGATCCTGCTGTTGCTTATCTGTTGCCAGATGTTCCCCATAGCTGTGAAACTGGAAGCTCATCTGCTACTCTTCCAGCATGCCCTAGTCAAACCTTACCCAAGCCTTCAGTATATGCAGTTCATCTGGTGTTTGGTGCTGCACAAATCTAGCATTGAGGGCATATCAGTTTTCTCATCTGCAGTTCTCCATCAGAGAAAATGCAGCAAGTGATGGCTTCCTAATCACAGCCTGAGACAAAGGGACTCATTAAGTATTAGAAGTCCCAGATTTAATTATTCTGATTTCTCTGCACCGTTTTTTATTCTTCATAATATTGTCATTTATATTTATGAGATTACGGAGAGATTTAATGTGTTATAAACTTTCTAAATCCCCCGAGTAAAAAAAAAAAAAAAAAAGCTTTTAAACAAAAGCCAAGTTGAGAGGTTGAGAGGAGGCAGGAAAGAAGAGTGAGTACTGTTGAGCAGGGACATGTGGAAAAGCAAAATAATTCAATCTTTATTGCAATTTGGGAATATATTTCAGTGAACCTTGTCCATACACGGGATGGGGTCAGCCTATAGGAAGCCAATAGTTCCTCAGGAACTTATTCTGACTGTTCAAAGAGGGCCTGTACATAAGGACTAGTGTTTGGGTTTCCACACAGGGATCAGTGCAGCTGGCAGCTCCCCCACGGAACAGCCTTTTCCCACCATTGGTACTGGCTCTGCTTTGCACCTTGTGGTGGATGGTGGGGCACCATGGTCATTCTTCACCTCTGTGACTTCCCGCACCCAGCAGAGCAGGTCAGCCTGCAGTGACCCACCAAGGGACCTCGTTACATGGCTTTACCCCGGGCCCACCATGGAGAGAAGATATTCAAGGGGATCCACTTGTCTCCATACCCGTTACAGCTCCGCTGTTGGGAGGTTTAGAGGGGGAACAGTGTTTCAACACAGCAGGACACCCCTGACTTACAACTAGAGGACATGGTTCTCTTGGAGAGACTGGGTTTGTCCATGCAAGTTAAACTGCTGGAATTAGTCCCAGCTGCAGAGCAATCTCTCTTGGAAGTAATACTTGGAAAGCCTCAGGTGGTAGCCTCCTGATGTGGCAGCTATTTTTTCAGAGAAACAATGTGCATTCTTACCAACTGCATGATATACAGATTTCACCCCCTGTCTCATTTGCCTTCACAAACTCTTGGACGACTTCTTTACCAGAGCTCTCTGCAAAGAAGACTTCCCAGGTCTGCCATGTGCTGCTTCGCTTCTGCCCCTAAATCTGCCCAGGGATTTGGAACAGAACTATGCTAGCCTAGCAGATGATCGGACACTTTGGGATGGGATAGATGACACATAACTTTTTTTTTTTTTTACTCAAAGTACAGGAACATTTAGGTCCCAGGCTTGATTTTCCCATCTGTAGTTATTCAGGATATCCTACAAAACCATCCAAAGTGTGGCTTTGACCAAAAACATCTCCTGAAATCACAATGCTGGAGATCAAAAGTCATGAGTCAAATCAGCATGAGATTGCCCACCTTCTCTGGGCTGTGTCACAGCACAGCAGCCATGCCTGGGGAGTACAAGGCAGAGGCAGCCCTCCATGCCTTCTGGCAGCTCGAGGACTTGGAACACAGCCATACGAAGGGAGCCAGGGCGCTCTCATTCCCAGGGTAGACTGAGTTGCTTTGAAGACAGGTACTAGACCCGGTGGAAATCCCAGCACTCGCAGAAGTTTTCATGTTGCATCTGTGTCCTGTGGGCATTGATCTTGTTCATCCTTTGCCTTCTGCTGGGGACAGCAGCACTCCTCCCTGCACCTGCTAGCTGCTCAGCCAGCACTCCTTAGTCTGGGCTGAATCAGCCCCTTTATGGCTGTGGCAATATTACGGGCATCTCTACCCGTGCTGCTTCTGGCCTGGCTCTTCTGTCTCCTGCAATGCCTGAAGACTGCAGATCTGTGCTGCCTTGTAAAAATTGCCCAGTTTCTGGCTCAAAGCTTGTGGCAAATAGTACCAACAGTAGCCCTGTTTGAAAGCATGGATCCAGATGGGAGGCAAATGTCCTTTCCAGAGCAGAACTGTGCTTTCTAAACACTGGTGCAGCAACTGCAACCACTTTGTCCACTGCTGAGCCCTCTCACAGAGGCGTCTGTACCAGCTTTTCTCCCTAGCCTTGTTTAATTATTCTCCTTACCTTGAAATAACCACAATATTTGCAGAAATAAAAAGAAAAAAAAAAAAAAAAAAGCCTTGCTGATGAAGGTCCGAAAGGAAACACAGAAGAGTGATGCAGAGAAAGCCACTGCTGGGTCCCTTCTTCAAGGGATGTTTAAGGGAGCAATGAGTCTCCATGTGGCCAGGGAACATTCTCCTGTCTCCATCCACACATGAAAAATCCTACTAGCACCTGTAGTACTTTCATATGACATGTGACTTTGCCGAACTGACAGATAGATTTTGCACACACTCAGAGGTGATTTTCAGCCAAAAAAAAAAAAAAAAAAGTTAAGATGCAAGAGCAAGAAAACTGTGTCAATGGTGTTTGGCTGTGGCCCAAGCCCAGTAACACAGCAGGCGTGGGAGCTCCCTTGGATGTTTTTGCTTGACGAACTCCCACTTGAAATGGCTGATGAATTTCAATATTTGGACAGATGGCTGGATTCCCAAATCTGATTCTAAAATACACATTGAATCTCCTCAGAGACTGCAATATCCTCCTTTGCAGGTTGTTATTTGCTTGGAAAAGATATTCTTCCTTTCTTGTTTTGGTGACTATAGTTGGTATCTTCTTCCCACTAGTAACTTCACTAGATCTGCGATCATGTTCTTGCTCAGCGTCTCTCCCCATGATGTTTGGAAGTGTTGTGCTAAGGTTTATTGTGTTTACAATAGATAGATTCCTTCTGCAGTCAAGAAGGGCTCTGGTATTACCAAGGAAC
Source organism: Anas platyrhynchos (assembly GCF_047663525.1). Lineage (NCBI taxonomy): Eukaryota > Metazoa > Chordata > Aves > Anseriformes > Anatidae > Anas > Anas platyrhynchos. Next base: position 15,655,196 of record NC_092605.1, on the reverse strand, counting down.
AAAGACTTGCCTCCATCTGCAAAGATAGGATGAAAATCATAGAATCACATTATAGTTGGGATGATAAAAGGGAAGTGAGAAAAACAAAACCAAAACATGATAATCTTAATTATAGTCATTTAGCCTTCCTCCAAATCAGTGTCATTCTTCTGAAAATCTTCTGGCATGGTCTAGCCTCTGCTGTACCCTTGCTAAAAGCAAGGCACCCACAGTGGAGAAGACATTCACAGTGGCCTGGGTGAGAGCATAGTGTGGGTCAGAAGAAGAGTCAGCATTAAAAGAGAAATTACTGACATCCAGAAGTCCTCATCTGGCCACTAAGGGAAAAAGGGAAAAAAAAAAAAAAAAAAAAGGAGGAGAAGGAAGTTTGTGACACCAAGTTTAGATCTAACTTAGGGTCAGGAGAGACCTCCATGCTGGTCAAGGGTCCATCTTCACTGTCCAGGTGCTACCAGTCCAGAAAAGACTTCTGTCAATAATCAGGCTAACACTATTTCTGGTTACTTCAGAGAGAAAACAAGGATGCTGAAGTCTCCTTGGTGGTTGGCAACAGTAAAACATCTGCAAAGCCCAGATGGAGGAAGAAAAGGAGAGGATCTCCTGGAAAAGCAGGAAGTCTTCTTAAGTTCGTGCATCACAAAAGGGGCTGGCTCCAAGTGATGAGTCCAGCAGAGGTGACCATGCTCTCCTGATGGGGCTTGACATGGCATAGCCCTGGATCCTACCATGGATGTCAGTGCCACGGTGTCACACATCCCTTGGGACATTGCCAGCATGGAGTATGAGCATTCAAGGCCATAGGCACTGCTCCTTTCTCACAATTTCTGCTTGAGGTGGCAGGCTCCTCACTCAGCTGGGCTGTTCTTGCTTTAGACTTGTCCACGGTTGTGCAAATAGAACTTTTTTTTTTTTTTTTTCCCAGCAACCAGACTAGGTTGTTTTACTGACAGTGATTTATGAAAGGCTCTCTTCTTTGAGGATATGGTGTTAATTAATTGCTTCTGGAGTACTTGGATAAAAAGAATATTTACTTACACAGTACTCACAAACTAAATATTTTGTGCTTTTCACAAACATTTCTAATATGTGTCCACAGAACAATAGATCAGCCAAATGAAGCAGCTGCAGAAGAGACAGATCATACATACTTCTGAAGTAGTCAATTATTTAAATTAATTAATGAGTAATGACTATGCATGCATTTTGCATATAATTTGACTATTACAATGCCAGAGCATTCAGCTGGAGCCGTAGCAGTCTGTTACTACGCCTTCAGCAGAGACAGACTTCACAGCAATCACAGGGGGTGCTGCTTTACAGAAACTTCAAGGTCTCCCTCCTGGTGCTGCTGCCTGCCAGGAGGCCTTGAGAAACCGAAACTGCATCTCTGTGGATTAGCAGAGTCTCCTGTTTAAACTGGTTCCAAGGAAGAAAAATATGTGTAGGTATCTAACAGAGTAGGTAGGCATCTATTGAGATTCATTCTGTAAAAGGCTAGGCACCTAAAGCTAGATTCTTATCTGTATTCAGGTGCCTTCCTCCCACAAAATTGCTAGGGATTATGTGCTTTTAAAATTCCTACTGGGTGCTTATTTGCATCCATATGTGCCCAACTACATTTCAGAAACTAATCCTGGCAGCCAAGCCTGAATGAATCCGGGGGGAATCCCCTCCCTGCTTTGGGCTCGCTCTGCAGTGCGGGGCATGTTCACATACCCTGCAACAAACACTCTGCTACCCATCGCTCATCTGCCCAGCCTTCCAGAGGTCCGTTGTTGTCTGTGTAGGACCCTTTCCTGCTAACAACCACCAATGCCCATTTTTTTGTGTCCTTTCACCCTTTTTTCTGGAAATTTTCATGAGCTGCACAGCTGTAATAAAATTTGTATGGAAAACTCTCATGTCACCTAAATAACGTAAATAGTGGTTGACATACGAAGACCCATTTTAATGAAACTGTGCCCGGGGTGGTGGGGGAGTCTAGTATATATATAGATTTATTTATTTATTCATTTATTCATTTATTTGTATATAAATGTAAGTTACATGTATAGACATTAATATATAGAGTCATTTTTAATAAAACAAATGCTAAAAGTGGAGAAACAGTACTCTACAGTTTGTTTAAAATAATAATAATAATAATTTAATTTATCTTGTATACAGACCATGCTGACAGCAGTCAAAATACAAAGGACATATTGCATGGAGCTATGCAATAACCCTGTTGGCTTTGTTTTGCATTACATCGTTGAGATCTTGTTTTTTTTTTTTTTTTGTTTTCGTTGTTGTGTTTTGTTTGTTTGTTTGTTTGTTTTTGTTTTGTTTTGTTTTGGCATGTAATTGGGTTAGGAATTTGGAAGATCTGATGCTGCAGCACACTCTCCCTGTGTATTTACAGTGGTGGATTTCTTAGGTCCCTGTATACCTCCCCCATAATAGTGGGAGGACACCTAATGACTAACACTTCAACCGTTCAGAACTGCTACTCTCAGAGGTAACCATGGTCTGAGTGTTTTAGACTAAACACCCCAAGGATTCTTTCCAGTCCTGACTTTGGTGCGAGATAGCTAGTACAGCCATACAGCCAAACTCTGCAAAAAGGTAGCTGTTTCCCCAGAACTCCATGAAAATGGTCCCTGGTCCACGCTAACCCCCGAGGCATTCTGGTTAGTACAGCTCTAAACTGTGCCATGAAGCATGCTTCTGATCAGACACTTTGGGCTGCCATGCCCCCCTGACTTTGCTGAGCTTCTTAGTCTGGATGTAGACCCAGGCTCCCCAAGGCAGGCTGCTGTTATCAGCTTTCAGTGTACTGAAGCCCATCAAGCAGCCCAACTGAGACAGAGAGATGCAGGGAGACTGCTTAAGCCTTATCTTTGCTAAATATCATTCTGGTTTAAAATGTTTAAGAAGCAGAACTGTACCTGAAGGAAATCTCCAGAAAGATTTGCAAAGGGCTAGGGAGCAGCGAGACCAGACAAAAGCTGTTTCTTGTAAGCCTGTAAGCCCTGCCTTGACATAGAGTGTCATTCAAGAGGAAACCATGGAGCTGAACGCCAAGGGCTCCTCAATTATTTTGCAGAGTCTGAGTGGGAGGGTGGCATAACCTTCCAGACCCTCAATAATAACTTCTGTCCCCTGCAGGCAGGGAGGAGTTTTATAAATGATGCAGGTGTCATGGAGACATGATAGTGTCAGAGGAATTAAATCAACTGGAAAAGCATACTGAAAGTGTCTTCCTGGACTGAAGTGGGGCATTAGCCCTTCTGAGTCCTGAGCCAAGGATGGCAAGCACAAATATAAGGGTGCCAACAAATTGGCCATGCTCCTGGGGCTACAGAACCCCCCAAAGAAGCCCTTTGTCCCCATACCCTCTATACAGAGAACCTGGTGACCTGCCATGAAGGCTCAGAGGACTGAGTGGCCTGTTTTTTTCTCCATCCTGGTTGTTGGCTGAGCATCACATGTCCCTTGGTTGCTCCACAACCTGGTCTCAGCTCTCTGCAATGACTCTGGGGATTTGTCTGTCTGTTCATTACAAGAAGTTGAGCCTTGGGGCAATCTTGGGCAAAATCCTCTCTTTCACTGTGAAGAAAGGACCTTCTTTAGTGTGGAGAGGTGTAGATGGAGCCACTGCCAAAAAAAGCAGCTATACTGGAGATGCTCAGCTCCTGAGATTCATCTCTACAAGAGCAAGAGCACCAGCAGAGCAGCAGGTACAAAGGCCTTCCTGGTGGGCAGATGCCTATGTCAAGTGTCCATGAAGAGCTGGGGACACCAAGGTGAGTGAGAAGCCAAAGGGCTAATGGATGGCCTCCAGACTGCCATTATTTATCATAGAATAGAATGACTCGGGTTGGAAGGGACTTCAAAGGTCATCCAGTTCCAGCCTTCTGTCACGTTCAGGGCCACCACCCACTAGATCAGGTTGTCCAGGGCCTCATCTAACCTGGCCTTGAACACCTCCAGGGATGTGGCATCCACAACCCCTGGGCAACCTGTTCCAGTGCCTCACCACTGAATTTCCCCTCTTGCTTGTTTCCCAAGCTGTGTGCATTGGTGTAGAGGCACTTCAGTTGGGCAATCCGTCATATCATGTTTCCAGAACAGTTCCTGATTACATTGGGACCGTTCACAGGTATTTCCCTGTTGCTGCTTAGAGTGATAGTGTTCTCAGATATGCTTTCTTCACTCAGAGAATTAGAACAAAACCAAGAACCCACCAGGTATGTCTCAGTGGCTGGACACAGGGGATTACAAGAAATCAAAGCTGATAGAAGTGGAAAAGGCTAAAGATTTGGAAGACTAATTCTGTATAGCCTGTAGGCAACCATGTTTATGTGGCAAGGAAGAAGCACTGCCTTCTCAAGAGATCACCTCACAAGATACTAAAAGGTTAAATTTTGAAGTGTAAGCCTATGATAAATAAAATACAACTGAAACTTGATGACTGCACAAAGAGCTATGGGTTAGCATAGCTTGGAGTGAAATGCGAGTCTGTGGGAGTGTGGGGAGAATGTTATGCACAGTATGCTTGGCAAATACTTTGGATTGTGGAAGCAGTTAGAAAAGGCTTATGGAGAGTCTTAAAGACTCAGTAAATTTCTCCCAGCTGGACATGCATGGGACACTGAATTCAGGAGCATTCAGGACCGTACGTATTGGTATGGTTTCAAGGCTGAAAGCAAGATGTAGCCCTGCTAACAGTTGGCACAAGTGTTAACTCTGAAGGTGCATTTCTATGAGGAAGAGCCTTTGAGACTGACAGCCCAGCTGGCCTAGGCCACAGGAGTGGTGCTAACGTAATCCCTTTCCTAGGCAGTCATGCCAGTATCAGCTCAGGGGCATGTTGCAGCAGAAGCAGTCAGCTGGCATGCACATTTCATCCTGTCCCAAAGCAGGGTAGCACGTGCTGGCACCCCCACCGCAGTGCTTCACAGTCACATCTTCAGCAGCATCCTCTGCCACATCCCCACCACATCGCCATCGATGGCCTTGAGCAAAAAGCAGTGTGACAGGGCAAAGTGTGTGGGCAGAGCTCTGGGGTCTGGTTCCTAATGGGATCTCCTCATGGGCACTGCAGTGTGCTGGTGGGATTGGTACCCCTTGAAGGGGCAGCTCTAGTAAGATGGAACATCTGCTTTCATAAGGAAACCCACATTGTAAATACTTTTAAGCTCATTTTACTTTGCTTACAGGATGAACCAAGAGCTGAAACACTGTCTGCAACCCTAACTCTGTGAAGGAGAAGTAACTCATTAGAGGAGATTACAACAGGTGAATTTTAAGGTAATTCATTAAAGTAAGATCATTTTTTCTTTGCTGCTTGCACCTCTACAAACCTCCACTGCAGATCACTGTGTTTCTCCTGCAGAGCTGCATGGTATTGCCAACATCACAGAGGAGCTCCGTCCCTTTCAAACTGCTCAGGGAGGAGATGTTTTTAGTGATTGCTTCTTCTTCTTTATTTTGTTTTCCTTTGTTTTCCCCACAGATGAATGACAAGACAGCCCAGCCTCCGCAACTTGAAAGAATTTTTTTGTCTTTCTTATTTTTTGCATTCAGAAATAATGAGTGTCACATGGCTGGAGAAACAGCGAGTGTGAAGGGCAGCAGAGGACAGTCCAGAGATGTAGGCAAAAAAGATATGTGGCTGAAGTAGAGATCCACAGATACTGTGAAGTGAAAGATCTCCTTGAAAAGTTCTTTGCCATACGGGAAAGTTCTCTTTCAATTTGCTGGAAAGAAGGGAAGATCTAGAAGGAAACACAGAGAGAAAACAGAGATCAAAGTCCAGAAAGTACATCGTTCCATCTGTCATGTGCGTGAAAACGGGAAGGACTGAGCTGGTGCTTCAGGAGCTGGGGTTTCAGGACATCCTCTTGAACAAGTCACCAAACCCCTCAGCCCTGGGGAGTGGGAAGACCTGTGATGTGCACACACCCAGCCATGAGATGACAGCAGGGTTGGTGGCATGGTGTGAGGGGATGTATCATTTATATTAGCAGCATGCCACCCTGAGCACTACTGATAGGTTATGAGCATGATGGGGTCTTCTAGCTGCAAAATGGCATTTGGTTGGAACCATGAGCCACAGGGTGAGTTTGACCTCGTGGTACTCAGTGTGAAACCCGTTGTTTTGGAGCATCACTTGCAGAGTATTGCTGAGCTTAGGAGTAAGAAGAACTGTGGCCTGATTAAACTCAAGGCACTTGGGACACTTTCACGTGCCAGGAGCTCTCTAAGAATCACTCCTGTGTGATTCTGAGTGATTGCAAGAGGTGCTTGGAAGCACTGCAGCAGAAAAGGAAGTAATACAGTGTACCAGGTCTGGCTGGAATGTTAACTTTCCCGGCAGCAGCCCATACAGTGCTGTACTCTGCACTTGTAGCTGGAACAGCAGTGTTATCACACCAGGGTTGTGTCTACTGCTGAGCAGTGCTGGCACAGCATTGGGCCTCTCTCTAACCCTCCTAGGGGGTGGGCAAAAAGTGAGGAGAGAAACATCACTAGGGCAGCTGATCTAAACCAATCAAAGGGATATTCCATACCATGTGATGTCACACTCAGCAATAAAAGGTGGAAACAGGAAGAGGAGGGGAGGGGTGGGCTCTTGTTGTGAAAACATCGTTCCTCCTCCCAAACACTGGCTATGTGCATCTAGGCCCTGCTTCAAGGACATGGTCAATCATCGCTCATTTGTGGGAAGTAGAGAGTAATTTCTTTCCTCTGCACTTCCACATAGCCTTCATTTGTTTTATTTGTTTGTTTTCCTCCTTTTTTTTTTTATTTTCCCTTTCCCCCTCCCTTTTCCCCTTTCCCTTTTTATTTCCCTTTAGTTAAATTGTTTAGTTTATAATAATCTTTATTTATTTATTATTATTATTTCCCTTTAATTAAATTATCCTTATCTCAACCTGTGAATTGTTCTTTGCTTTACTTCTTCCCCTCGTCATCTAAAGAGGGGGAGTGAGAGAGCGATTGTGGGGTTTAGCTGCCCAACACAGTAAAACCACCACATACAGGAAGGGAGTTTTCAGTCCCTGATGACTGAAGGAACCCACGGAGACACGGACTCTCTAAGGCAAGATCATTTCACTTCATTCCCACTACTCTAAGAGTCCTGCCCAAGGAACTGCCAACTTGACCAACAGGAAGAAGAAAAAATCAACCTCTGTACTCATTTTGCTGGAGCCTGTGTCATCTCCTGCTTGCTTCCCACAGCAAAATAGGGAACAGTTGCCAAGTGGACTTGCTGGGGTTGGTCCAAGCTGTCACTGTGCAGTTTGCAAGGGGAGCTGAAAAAATGCAGTTGTCTGCAAGCCAGGAAACTTTCAGCTCTTTTATGATCTTCTTGAAGGTTTGGAGCTTTGTGCTAGTTGAGGAATGCAGGTGCTATAGCAATTAGGAGTCAACACATTTTCATGAAGCCATTGAACATCGCAATTATACTGCGTTGACAAAGGCTATATTCACGACCACATCTGTTATTTTGACTTACAGGAGCTCTTTTGTAAGCCTAGATATGTATTACTCTTGGCTAGCTCCTCTGGGAAATCTGCTCGTCTCACTACCAGCCTTATGATTGCCCAATTACTTTTATTCCCACCTTTGCCCTATCCCATCCTATTGATTTATCCCCTGCTTTAAGGGTGGTTTTATCCAGTCCCCCAAAGTGGAATAGGCTGCCAGTGCTGTTAGCAATTTGTCAAAGACTAAAGGTTCTTGGATCATGGGAAGAAGATCAATCCTGCAGAAAAAGAGTCTGGAACAGGTCTTAAGCCCCAGCTTGGAGAGCACTATTAAGGAGAGCACCATGCAACAAGGCTCCTTCATGCACGAGGTTCTGTAAGCACCAGACCCCACTGACAGCAAAGCCAACAGGGGTATGTGTCAGACCTGCTGGTCACCAAGACAGCCTGTCCCACTGACTCCCAGACAGGCAACCCAGGTTCCAGCACTGCCTTGCAAATGAGGGAGATCCAGGAAGGGCTGCAAAGGGACATCAGCCACTGTTCTGTTCACTCCTACAGTTCACTGCTCTTTGAGTCAGGCTTGACCTGTTGGATGAGAATAGGAGTAGTTATCTGAGTAAGAGGAGTGAGGAATATGCTTCAGTGAGGTTTCTTAATAACCTCAAGCTCTACATTGGCTTTCTGAATTTTCTGGCAAGTGACAGTTGGGATGATAAAGGAGCAGTGCCACTTAAAACACAATTTTTTATTGCTCCACGGAATAATGCAAATGATGAAAGAAATCATGAGACTAAATTCTGTCAAAGATGTCTGTTTCTTTCCTACCCATCATTGCAACAGCGTGAGTCTTCAAGAGGCATCTCTTGCCCAGATAAGAGTCAGCAGTGCTACCACCCACCTTATATGGGATGACTCCAGTGAACTGAGGGCAGAGGATTGGTGGATGATAGAAAAAAAATATGAAAAATGGATATTGAGTACCCATCTAAACACAATCACAGCATGGACAAAAGCAAAATAAATTTATTCATATTCCCATCCTCTCCTGGGCTGCAAGTGCTTATATCTGAGACCATTTTTGTGCTTTTCATGGAGATCTGGTCTGTCATTTTGCAGAAATATTAGGTACTCACTTCATCATCTTTGTGGCAAAATGTTCTTGTGTTGTCTTTGTTCTCCTCTTCTTTTTTTTCTTTTTTTTTTTTTTTTTCCTCATTTATTTCCTCACTAATTGCTTTCTTTCCTTTCCCCTCCAAGCAGAGCTGGCTGGTATGAATGCTGAGCTAGTTCATCTGGGTGTGGAAGAGTGATCTTCCAGACTTCTCCTAGCAGCAGACATGTTGTCCTTGCTTGCTTTAGCGATCTTTCCCGGATTCTTGGCTGGTTCTGTGGACTGACTCTGGGATGGGATTTCCCTAAGCAGATGTCACAGAGCTGCCCCACTTGGAGGCATGAGAGTGCAACCATAGAACCATGGGTTACAAGTTGTTCTTTATACTATGCAGACCTCAAATGCGGCTCAGTTTTCAATTAGATTAAGCATCTTCTTGCCTGTAAGCCTTGGAGTCTGAGAGTTCCTGTAGTTTCCCTTCTCATGCATTGTTATAAGAGGCCTGAAAGCCTGAAAAAGGGACCCAAACACCAAACAGCACTGTTGGACTCCTTTGAACTTTCAAGTCATGTGATACCCATAGCTCCAGCATTATCAAGGAATTTAGGCAGGTTTCAATGGCACCAAGAAGAGTAGCCAGCATTGCCTTCTCTGCTAGCAGTGTGCCCTGACACACTCATTTATGGCTTTATAGAAAGCCATAAAATGTTCTTCTTTTCACCCCAGGAAACTAGTAGGGCTTAGAGGACAGGGAGGTGGGTCCATGGAGCTGATCAGGTCCATTTCTCCAGGTGTTTTGAAGAAAAGTTATGCACTTTGATTTCCTTCAACGATCATCACAGTAGAGATAATCTGTCATCAGGCTGATGTAGTTTGGTTCAATACCATCAGTGGAAGGCCCAGAAAGGAGTACAAACTCACATCAGAAATTACTGTTTCCCTTGTCTCATTGCTGCCTTGCACCAGCTGCCTTTCTGGGGCTGATCTGATAACTTTCACCATATCCTGCATCACCTAGGCTGTTTGGCTCTGACACAGAGCTGTCCCAGAGTCACCCCAGCAGACATCAGACCTTGGTTTGCCTCTTGGAGTTACTGAGAGCACTCTGAAGTTAAAATACATGAAGGATGCAATTGTCCATCGTTTTCTATCCCAACAGAGCACAGCTACATCCAGACAGGGAAAAGATAAATGTGGGAACTGTGTTGGAAGCACCCTATAGAAACAGATCCAAATGGTTCATCAGGAAGTGACTCCCACAGGGGCCTTCATAAGATGGGACCCATGGGGACATCCCTGTCAGCGCTGACCTGCAGAGGGACTGTGCGAGGAGGGTAGCACAGGAGTGCAAAGGTGGGGTTGAAAGAACATCTGCTCCACCACACAGGCTGTGGTGCTGGTGCCCTCACAAACGCAGCACAATGCATCAGGGCAGCAGCAGTGCAAAGGTGCAGAGCCTGTTGAACAGGGGTAACCAAACTCAGGCAGTTACTGAAAGGCTCCCCAAATCCATATGTTGGACCCTGACCTGTCAGGAAGCAACAGCTAGAAATAAATCCCATGTGCAAATCTGTGTTATGGTAGTAGTAGAGGTGCTGTTTGTGCTGGGTTTGGGTCACCTATTTAGGGGTAAAGAGCTGTATTCTGCGCTGAGTATCCCCTGCTGCTTTTCACTATATGGTTGCATAGACTGAGGCCTTATCATCTAAGACCTGTCTTAAACCTAGTTTTCATACAGTGTGGCTTCTGCTGTGTCATTTATTAAAATGTTGGTCCAACCTCTACAGGGGAAGAATTCAGGAGGAATGAGACAATCTGGAAAAGCTCCCTTTTAGAAGTTGCTAAAGGCACCGTCAGATCTGGGTTTGGTATTTTTAGTGTTTCTCCTGGTGGGTGGGGTTGAGTGGTGGGAAACAAAAAAGCTGCTCTTCAGGATAATAGGTAGGGCAAATGCATCTTTTCCTTGTACCCCTTGCCAGGTTTGCTGGATGAATGCAGTGCAAGTACGTATTTTTAGGTGAGAGGGCTTATCAGCTCTAGAAAAATATTACCCAAGCTGATGTTCAAATGAAGATTAAAGCATGAAACCTAGCCAGAAAGGTATCACACACACAATTCTTCCTTGCAAAGCACTGGTTATCTTTCTTAGTGCCCACGGTCTCTTCTGAGAACCATCATCCAAAGTTATACCAGTTAGTCCAGTTGGCACTAGTAACGTTTTTAGGAATACGTGAGATGAAGAATCCTGAAGGTAAACAGTTAAAATATTGCCAGACCATGTCCTTAACCTACCAAGATTTTCTAAAGTAGATAGAAAAATAGATGTTTCTTTATGCTCCTTTTATCTATTACCTAAAAGACCCATGACGAACAGTGTAGTCCTTGATGTTGCATTGATTTAAAGCTTGTGGGACCACAGAAAATGCTTTGGGATATATCAGTTAATTAATAGTGAGTTTTGGAAAGACATTTCTTCTCTGCAAAAGAATGGATGCTGGACAGAAATTAAAAGAATTTGTGAAGACCCCAAGGCAGAATCCAATGAGTGATGGATCTGGTTTATGTATTCTTTGCAGAGGACCAGTTCCCTTGTCACTATTCCCGTAATGCTCTGTTAACTCAAATTCAGCTTTATACTTCATGCATAAGCTCTAAAGGAATTAGTTCGTGAAGGAGAAAGACACTTTTGTTTATACACTACACTCATGTCTGAATGATTTTTCTCAGGTTTCTGCCAGTGGCATCAGCAGCCTTCGTCGACACAAATGCAAGGGACAGGACTGTGTGATGGGACTGCTGAGGTGCTCATTAGATCTTGTTTGTTTCTACCATAAAGATCAGATTTAATTTAGCTGTTAAGTTTCATCTCTCGGTCTCACCTCAATGACTGGGCAGGATGTGAAAACTTTCCCTAGTGCCAAGCAGTTTTCACAGCAGTTTCAGTTGGTATGTCAAGATCAAGCAGAAGGAAGTGGAAACAGAATCCAAACAGGACTACAGGAAACCAAGTGTGGGACTCCTCAAATTTATTTGTACATCAGTTGCTGATTCAAAGTTGGTCTTCAAGGTGAAGATAAAGGCAGATTGAATCAGCCCAAGGAAATTCGTTTAGTTTATCAACTAAAGCTATGCACTGCAAGCAGTTCTGTGAGAAGACCCTGATATACCAAGGTGCTGAGAGACTCCTGGAGAAAACTGACAGTCCATTCTCTGCTTGGGTTGCATAGACAGTCTCTTCACTAAAAACTGCCATCTAGTTTTCTATCATTGTGTCTGAGTCAGTTGTGACATAGGGTATGTCTGTGATTCCCTGGTTTCTGAGACATGTCTCAATGGGGCCATGGAATTCAGGGGGTGTAAAAAGGAACAGATATGGGCATTTTTCTCAGAGCAAGATCTATGAATTAGACAGGCAAAGGAAGAAGTAAGAGATGAAAGTGGGGAAACAAAGCATAGGAAGGGGTCAAAGGGAATGCAAAGGCCCTTAGAAGTAGAACTTAATGAAGGAATTGGACTTGATTATCTTTCTGGGTCCCTTCCAACTTGGGATAGTTTTTTGATTCTGTGATTGTATGATTAGAAATATCTCTCAAAGAACAAATGCATGATGGGAAAGCATTGCTACATAAGAAGCAGAGAAAGTAAGTGGTGGGTAAGAATCTGTCTTCCTCCTTGGAAGCTTTTGAGAAGGAATCCAAATCGTCCATAAAGAAGAAGATGAAGAAATGACAAGTGCAAGGAAGGAAGTGAAAGGGAGAGAGGAGGACTTGGGCAAGCACCCTGCCTGCAGATGGGCTGGTTGATGAACTGATGGTGTTTGTAACACTTTGCTGCAAAATACATGGACAGCTGAAGGAAGGCAACTATGTCTCTGCCTCCCAGCAAGATATGAGATTTCTACACCCAGAGGCTGATAGATGCCAAGAAGATGGAGTGAGTTCTTAGAGGAACCCCTGTTTGATGCAAAGATTGCTTGGATAGAAATGTCAACCATGGATAACAGAGGTCACTCACAAGGGCATCATTCACTAACTTTGCAGTCCCTTCACGCATAGCCAGGTGGGTCAGCTCAGTACAAGCTTACCCAGAACCAAGGAATGGACAGGCATGGGATGCAGGAGTTCTTGAAGTGCTATCAGGGGTCCCAGCTAGCTCCACCTGCTGCACCAGAGAAATATGGGGTGACCCCAGCCTCCAGTGTCACATCTTCCTGCCCCAGAAAGCTGTCTGGGACATGCTGGCCTTAAAGCCAGGTCCTGCCCTTGCCTTCTGAGTGCCCTTCACTCACCCCGTGGGGTCTGAACCAGGACCTCCCAGGACAAAGTGAATCCTGGTTTGGGGACCTGTGTGGGGAAGAATGCCAAGAATGTGCACGTCTCTGTCATATAGCCTTTGGTCCTGTGTCCTGAAAAGAGGGAACTAACAGACACTCCTACCTGGGCTAAAATTATCTGTCAAGCCATAAGTAAATCGTTCCAAGTAGGTTTTACCTTAACACCACCAACAGTCACAGCAATCCCATGACCTGCTCACACTTGTAATAGCTGTCTGGCTCAGAGGGACCTGCCCACCACATTCTGTGACATGTTTCGGGTAAGACAAAACAGCACACGAGTTTCTTCTCTGTTTTCATTCTGGTTTTCATAAATTTCACATTTCCAGCACTTTGTTCTAGACATATAGATTTACTTCTCTGGTGACAAAAATATTTTTCAATTTATAGAAATGCCAGTTCAATACATCTCTATAGAATATGATGAGACTGGAATTGAATTTCCTGCTTGTTCAGTTTTTTATTAGTGTTTCTTTATCAAGCAGTCTGGCAAAACTAAACACATTTACTTTATATATTCAGTGTCACCATATCTCCATTTACCTTCTGCCTTTGAAATTGAGAACAATAATGCTATTTAGTTCTTTCTGAAGTGGACCCAGACTTTCCGGGTGTGCTTGCCTGAATGTCAGGTGGGCAGATGGGCTCTGGGGTATGAATTCAACATCTTCACCTGCACTCAGAGGGAAGGAGGAAGGAATACGGCATACAGCACTGTAAGCTGGCATGAGTGATGCCAGAAACAGAGTTACCATTGGCAGGACAGGAGGCATCACAGCAAAAAGCTGGGCCATAGTAACCAGAGGGGATTTCTGATAGCACAGTTTTCAAACACCACGATCTGCAATGCTAGAGGTAAACGAAAGAGATGTCATGGAAGGACAAGTACTGTGCTTTGCTACTAGCACAGTTTTCTTTGGTCATCTTAGAGGCAATATGCATAGCAGAACCAAGAGAAGGAGGTGGCAGTGGGAGGAACAAGAACACTTTTGTGATGCCAGGTCCCAGAGCAGACTGGCAGCTGGGGAGACCAGCAGAGTGGGGACAAGTCACCTCAGGGAGGACAGTCTCCAGGATTATTTCTCATCTTCCTGTTTGTTTGCTTGTTTTGCTTGTCCCTGCTATCACACCCTGGTTCATGCATTCACTGGAGCTGGGCTGTCATGACTGGCTGTGTGGGGGCAGCTGTGAGGAGCCACCGACCTGCGAGAGGTGAATGTGAAACTCAGCGACTGGGGTGTTGGGGTGTGATGTGCACCTTGCCAGACCCTAGAGGGGAAGGCTGCCATTGAGATGATAAAGGAAGACATATGAAATAGTTCTTCAGGCTCGTCTGGCTTTTTACATCACAAGAGCAAGTGTCTCTTGCAGCACTGGGGTTCCTCAGTCACCCTAATGAAAGCAAAATGTTGAAGTGTTGACAGTTGCTTTTGATTTATTTCATTCTTTTTTTCTTTTTTTTTTTTCTCATCTGTTTTTTCTTGTCTGGTAAGCAGAGCAGGGAGCATTAAACAGACATCCCTGGCACTGCAAGTATGGAGCAGAAGACTCCTTACAGCTGGTTTACACACCTACTTCTCAATACCTCTCAAGGCTTCCTTGTGCAGTGATGTTTGTGTGTCTAACTGGAGCCACCTAGCACAGAGCAAGGCTGTTCACCCAAAAGCAGGTTGCATGGGTTTAGACTGACACACTTTCTGCTGGACTGTGATTAAAAGCCTGTCCTGCAAGAACTAAAGAGTGTGTGTGTGCACGTGTGTGTTCTGTATGGAGCAGCATGGCAGGTTCTCACCCATGGAGGAACAACCAGAGTATGGACCTGTTCTTATGGGGAAGGAGTCCTTGTCCCCAGCCCTACCTACCTGTTCTCTTGTATTCCCAACAAGCTGGCCCAGGACTGGAAGTGCCAGGAAGCCTTGGCTTCTGTCTCACTGTCAGGTGCCCTTTATAACAAGTTCAAGACGTATGGGATGCAGCTGGAGAGCTGAGTGCCAACCCAACCACTTCATCCCTCAAAGACCCAGCTCTGGTCTGTTGTGTACAAGCATTTTCTTCTTCTCAGTTGACTCATTTCCCTGGGTGCGTGGCCTAAGCACCAGAAACACCCTGACTGCATTGTTAGGTCAGTATCTTCCAAATTATTGCTTTCTTTTTACATCTGACACTTTACATGAACACCTGGAGCTGCCAGAAGGCTTGTCAAACTGACAGTGGCACAGAGCAGCATGCGGTGGGTGCCACAACGCTGCCAGGGAATTCAGCCCCAGCACTGGCCAGGGCTCCTGCTAGACTCCTGCCCAAAAGGCTGTCTTTGACCTGGGTTTCTCTGGCAACAGCTAAATAATAAGCAGGCAGACCCTTTTGCAAGGAACAAGTACAGAGAGTTCAGATGTGTCTGGATCTGTTCGGAGCTACAGGAGTCCTGGAGAATTTGGCATGCTGCTGCTGATTAGCCTTTAATTTGCAATGCTGTAATTAAGGCCAAGTGTAGGGAATTCCCAACAATGCTGTAATTCTCTAAAACCAGGAGATGTGAGCAAGCCATCTCTTTCTGTGCCAGGGCCGTAGTTTCCCAGTTTAGTGGCAATTCAGACTTACTGGTTCTGGATCAAAGGGGAAGCTACTGATGCTGAAAGATAAAATAAGCTTTGGTTATTTTCCTGCTCAGAACAGAGAAGAGCTGCTGCTGTCTCCTGCAAGACTTGCATGCCCAGGGTGTGCTGTAAGCTTTGAGCCAAGATTCCTCCCTAAGTGTGGTACATGACTTGTGTGCTTCATATAAAGGGGGCCACTGATGGAGCACTTCCAGCATGGTTACCATTGAGGCCACTTGTGTGGAAAACAGAGCAAGGGCTGATGATCATCTGCATTCACTGGAGAAGGCTGTGATACATGCAGTGATTGTCTTTTCCAGAGCTGTTTTGTGTCTGCAGAGTATGTGGCTGGTGATCCCAGTAAAGTTGGGTTTGTTGTTGTCTCCATCCATCGTTCCCAATCTCTGTGCACAGTGACATCCTGAGAGGTGACAGGATATCTCAGGGAGGAGAAGGAATTACCCCTGCAAAGATCAGTTACCTGTGTTTGTAGGCAGTGTGTATTTAATATTTAAAGTATTATTAAAGTATTAATATTAAAGTATTTAATAATTAAATATTAAAACCATTGCTCCAACTGCGGCTATTTAATTCCCACCAACTATTCCATTCACAATATCCAAAACTGCCATTTAATGTTTTTTCTAACATCAATATATTGACAATACACATAATGCACAAGAAAATTTACAAATTACAAGCGAAGACTCCATATCCTGAAGTTATAATTGCACAGGACTTTAAAAACAAGCATTTCTGTAGGTTGCATTTCACCTGTCCACATTTTGGCACTGACGGGAACAATTCAGCAAAACGTAATAAGCCAAAACACACTCTCCATCCAGCAAACGTGATGTGCTCCACTTCAGTTTGCCAGAAGTCTCGTTTACAGGACATCAGAGTTACCGTGGGCAGAGTTACCGTGACACATTCGTTGTGGCTCAGCACCCGTCCTGCCGGGCACCATCGGGCTCCGAGCCCCGCAGGGACGGGTGCTGAGCCCTCCTTGCTGGTCCCGGCTTCGAGGGCTTTGCGTTTTGTTTCAGTTTAGGCTGTGGAGAACGTGGCGGGGTGGGCGCGGAGAGCGCGGTCCGTGAAGGAATGGCGAGGGGAAGGAAGGGGAGCGCTGAGGGGAGGAAGGGCTGCAGAGGTTTTAAGTTTATTGTTTGGTGTTTTTTTGTTTTTTTTTTGCTTTTTTTCCGCGTCAAGCGTCCCCATTCGATGCGAATGGTGCAGGAATGCATCGCCTAACACGAGTCGGAGAACCTCAAAGCCTTCGCTGAGGGAACTGCAGCCGCAGAGCAGGCAGCAGAGCTCAGCTGCTGAGCACAACGAGGCTCGCTCATCTCGGCGGCTGTGTGGCCTCAGCCGCTCCCGGTGCCTAAAAATAAAGCCAAAATAAAAATAAAAGTAAAAAAAAAAAAGCCGTATGGGAGCTCAGCGGCCCCGGCCGGGGCTACGCACACGGTCCCGGGGCTGCCTCAGCTGCCCACCCACGCACCAGCCATCAGGAGGGGAAATCGTGGGAGGAAAAAAAGCCACGATGTTTTGAAATTAACACGTGCGTTTTGTTTCTCTGTCGCAGGGTGCTCTCTCCTCCCTTTCTGCCTTCCCCCCCCCCCCCAAGGAGCACGTCTCCGCAGCACTGGAGGCAGGAGCTTGCTACACGCAGGTACGGTGGAGGTAAACGCCTTGGTAATGCACCTGTGTGTAAAAACTTACACGGTCGGTGTGTAAACCGACTCAAAAGCCCCTTTCCAGTCTTCTGGAGTTGTCAAGTGGTATTACCGCATCATGCCATGAAAATGAGCGAGGTGCATTTACGGTTCCTTAACGGTGAACAGATTCTCCAAACTAATCTGTGATAAAAGAGCATTTCCTATAAGGAAAAATAAAACTTCCACCTATCTATTTCACAACAATGAAAGGTCCGGGAATCTAGTATTTCCACAGCTCAAAGCCAAAATAGATTACTTAATTATTCATTTCTCCAGATCTTTTTGGTGTAAAATCTGAAAGTAACTCAAACAACAAAATCTTCAGAATAAATTAGGGCATGTGTTAGAACTGAGAGAAAAAATCACAAGAACAGACTTTCACATGTTTTTCAGAACACCTACAAGTAAGTATCAGTTGGGTGTGGTGGCATCCTGTAAAATACCTTTTGTTAAACAGATGGAAATGAAACTTGTGTGCCATCAGCCTCTTGTGGTGGCATGTTGAGAAGTAGCAACGCTAGTTAGAAAATAATACACATGTACAGATTTAAGAAATGGACAACGTTTCACTGTAGATGTTTATTCTAGTAACAAAAACCTGTGAAGTCCCATATTTTAATGTACAGTGATATATTTTGTCCTATAAAATACAACTTACAGAAATTTCTATCAAGTAAACCTAAACAAACACACTTGCTTTTTGCATACTTTTACGTGTATCTTTAAATTAAAAACATCTCATTAAGAAAAATCTTACACCATAGTAGATGTTTGCATTTAATACCGCCTCTTTGCATTTTAACATTTTGTCTACGGGTTCAGAATACAGACCAATATTACTAATAATTAATATTACTAAATAATTAATAATTATTAAAATTACTCAATAATTAATAATTAATATTACTAATACTTAATAATTAATATTACCAATCTTCTTTTCAAACTTAATGCAGTTTTATACCTTTTTCAGTGGACAGTCTTATATACGCTACCAGCATAAGCAGGGTCTGACAACAGTGACACTTTTTTTTTTTCTTTTTTTTTTTTCAGGAGCAAAACACTTTTAGAGTGGAAAGTACAGGACAATGGAGACATTTCTTAAATTTCCAGCAAAGTTCTGCCAAAAGAAAACCCAAGAAATGTCCCACATAATTAATTTAAATCGAAGAAATAAATTCCATGGCCCATTTAATAAACTTCTTTTATTTAACAAACTTCTTTTTCTTTCCTTTGGTATACCAATTCATTTGTAGTCTTAGCTCTTTGCCAATAGATGTCTGATTTTTTTAATTTTTTTGCTGGTTATAAAGGTGCTACTTTTATATACTCTTTAATTGCAGGTTTGTAAAAATGTGAAATTAAAAACCCCTCATCCACATGAAAAACTAGGTACGTTTTTTTTCGTTGTTGTACACTTAACAGATGGATTTCAAAACACAAAATACCTGTATATAAAAAGGAAGATAGTGCACTTTAAGCTTATAACATTCCATTTTCAAATCCTCCGTCCAATAATCAGTAACACTGTTCTTCTGCAGCCTTCTCCTAAATACGCATGACCCTTCCATTGTAAAATAAACAAGACAGCAATATTTGACTCCTTGTTTAAAGCGTGTGCTGTAGGAACAACTTTGACACCAAAATATCACATACATGAGATGTAAAGGTATGGCTCCTAAGGTCTTGATTAAATTCTTTTACAAAATTACAATTCAAGTTACTGGAAAACATAACTTTATAATTTTAAAAAGCAATATGGGCTCTTCTTAGACTTTTTCCATTTCTGTACTGTAAATGGAAATTTTAAGATAAAGATGCAAGTAGGAAAAACAAAATCTCAGAACAGGTAACGCTGTGAATTTTTATAAGAAAAACATTATGCACAAAATGCAGCAAGTGAAAGTCCAGTATGTTCTTGCCTTTTACCTATTTGAATATTGTCATTCACAGTTGTTCAAAAATTGCTAATTTGTCAGTACATTTTGTAAGGCTAGATTTACAACAGCATTTTTGCAAAAGTGAGAATATACAGTATATACAGAAGACATTGACTCAGTCCTTGCAGTGGTGTATATTATCTATGGGAAATATAACAGCAGTTATAGTTCTATGACTGATTAGTGGAAGATGAAGCTTCTGCTTCTGTTGGTTTCTGACCTTCCTTAGGTGTTTCTGGCTTCATCTCTTTACCGATCTCCCTACTTTTACTCCGATCTTTCCGATCTTTTCCTCTTTCACGATCTTGATCTCTGTCTTGATCTTGCTCTTTTTCCCTGCTTCGATCCCGGTCTCGGTCTCTGTCACGATCTCTGTCTCTGCTTCTTGATCGTTCTCTGTCACGTTGGTTTCTGTCTCTGTTTTTATCCCATTCTTTGTCTCTGTGTCTCTCCCAGTCCCTGTCTCTGTTCCAGTTTCTGCCACGGTCTCTTTCCCAAGGTCTGCCATGTTCTCGATCCCTTCGTCTTTCCTCAAAGGGTCTGCTTTGTCAATTATCTGCTTGCTGAGGCTCTGGCTGATCTAAAACCTTGTCTTTACTTCCTCCTTCGTATCTCTCTCTCTGTCTCCCTTCAAATGTCTGGCCTCTAAATTCAAGATTTTTGCCTTCTCGGAACTCAGATCCTGACCACTGTCCTTCTGACTCGGGCCCTTGCCCAGGAATACCAGAAAGAGGTGCAGACGGCCCAGCTTCCTCCCACATCTCCTTTCTGTGGCCTGGTGGATGACTGGGAAGGTCCAGGAGTGGTCTTGGGGTTGGCTTCATATTTTGTGGTGACTGTGGTCCATGCTGTGTAGAAAATAAGGAAGGAATGGGACCCTTTTGACTTCCAAATCTTCCAGGGGCAGATCCTCTTTGTCCATCGTTATTTGGAGAAACATGCTCTTCTGAGAACTGTGGCGCTGGGCCTCTAAAATTAGGTCCATGAGGTCCTCCGTGTGCATTGAGCATCAGTGGTGCTGGAGGTCCTCCTTTCTGCCCAGACAAAGAAAACGGACCTCCAGCTCGGTTCTCCTCAAAGTGCTGTGGGAGAGGTCCACCCTCACCCTGAACTGGTGGAGATTCAGTTTGTTCTACAAATTGATGAGGCTGAGGGTTTCTTTGTTCTTCGTATTGCACCGCAGAAAGACCCCTGTCTGGTTCAAAGTGACCAGGTCCCTTTTCCTGAGAAGTAAACATTGGATTTGCCTCGTTTGACCAGGATACTTTGTGCATATCTTGCAAAGACTGACTGTCATTAGATGTGGAGAAATTAGGCTGAAAAGACGTACTTGGAGGTGTCGGAAGCAGCACTTTACGTAAAGGCCTGGATGTAGAAGGTTCTGCAGAAACTGCTTGACTCACATTTTCCAAAGTAACTTGAACAGTATTTTCAAATTTGCTATTAGGTGCCTCTTTTTGGAGCACTGCAGGAGGCTTTTCACTGGAAACCCAGTTATCACCACCGTAACTAAGCTGAGTAGCAGGAATTAAAGTTTTATCTTCCTGACCAAGTGAAGTCTGCAAAGTGTTTGGAAAACTCGCTTGAGGGTCACAGCTCTGGTTTAAAACTTGTGCTTGCTGATTGGAAGATGAAGGTAAATCTACTTTTTGCGCAGCCTGTTGGTCCTGATGGAACAATTCAGTCTCTATTAGGGAAGATTTTGGTGGAGGTGACATTAAAGCATCAGACACCGAGAAGTGAGCCACTGAAACACCAACAGCTGCTCGTTGTTGTCTGAGGGCTTCTTCTTGCTCCTCAGTTTGTCGTTTCTGCTCTTCTAATTGTTTGTTTAATTCTTCTAACATTTTTTGCAGTTCCACCAAGGATGAAGACGCAGATAAATCTGGCACATACGAGGCAGGTGTTTCCACGGAAGTGTTTTTAGTGTCTGTATACATTTTGTTAGGTAAATCATCAACCGTAACTTTTGCTTCCTCCAAGATAGTTTTGTCTTCCAGATCATAGGCCTCATCCTTTAGTTCTGCTGTGTTACTGGGCTTCTCCACACTATACAGTTTTTTGCTTTCACCGGTCTGCATTTCAAAAGCTTTCTCTGGATCATATTCTTCTTCGGTATCGTATGGCCTGTCATCCTCCTCATCTTCTGTAGCTTTGTCTTTTGACATCTGTCCAAACTGTTGTGCAATGGGATCTAGCAAAGGAACAGCTGACACACCTCCATCCACAGCTGCTTTAGCTTCCTGATTTGAAGACTGGACAATTTCAGTCTCCTTAGCAAGAGGTTCAAAAGTCTTCTTTTTACCAAAAAGTGTCTGGAGGATGTACTCAAGAGGTGTGGTAGTTTTTGAGGATGAAGAATGCGTAGCAGTAGCACTTGTAGAAGCGGTAGCTGAAACTGGTGGTGGTACAGTACTTGTGGTTCCACTCTTAATCGAGGACGGTATTTTTAATACTGAAGGTGTAACTGATGAGGTTTCTGGAACGGGAAGTGGGGGTGGAGGTGGAGGAGATCCAGGTAGTGTTGTACTTACAGCTGAGTCTCCCGAATACAGTGTGTATTTCGGAGTTTTCTTTTCTTGTGAAGAAGCTACTGGCCCCTTAGAGTACAGCGATGTTTCTGTTTCCTCTTGCACCTGAATTCGGCTGCGCTTTGTCTCTATTTTGTCTGTATCCATGGTAGTAGCAGGACGCTTCCCTTTCTGACAGATAACCAATCCAAGAATTAAATTCGGACGTGAAGACTCGAGACCTGAAAGGAAACACAAAGATTGCATATGTAAAAAAACTACTATTTTTTATCTGTGTTCTCAATAGGAACTTATCATTTTATATAATGGCAGCTATGAGTCATAACAGTAACAGTTCTTCTAAATTTCATGCAGTGACATTATCCCATAAGCCTATGTGTCTATATTTAATTACTATTTATATAAATTTGTATACAGTAACTAAAAATGTTTTAATTCTTTCCCTGATATTTTTTAATATTGCAGTAACAGGTGAATCTTACTGAAAGATGTCCTTGTAAATGTCTCTGCTGTTCAAAAATTAAAGAAAGTTTTCCTATTTTTGTATTATTACTTTCTACTTATTATTGTCCACTTCCTCCCCCAATCAAATATTTCCTTTCTAAATACTTTGCAAATACCTTATATACACAGAGATACTGATAAGTGAGAAAACCTGGACAAGCAATCTAACTTTCTGTAGGGCTACGTTGGAATTGAAGAACTAGAAATAAAGAGAAAAAAACTAATGCTATTAAAACAAACAAACAGACAAACAACAACAACAAACACTTCACTTTCTGTTACAAAGAAAGCACGAGGCATTGTTAAACTTAATAATTACATTTCTGTTCTAATCTGTGCTAAAATACCGGACTGACATTTACACCATTCCATCAAGGTGACTTTTAACACTGTTGTAGAATTGAGTTTGATGCCACAGACCCTTCCCTAAGTAAGAAATGTGAGCAGAATTACTCCATTGTGAAAGCTTCAGGCTTGAATCCCTGGAGAAGCATTTCCAGAAATGACCAGAAAGTTTCCCATAAAGAGGAAAAATGCAAACAGCTGAAGGTCCGTTTCACATTATCGTATTCCTTCCTTGTACATTCACATTTCCCACAGGCACTCGTGGAAGACAAATACAACCAGAATAAAGAGCAGGGAATAAATCCTTTAACATACAGTCAGTGGCAAATGTAGAAAAAACATATAAAGAGAGGATTTTAACTTCTGGATTTAGTGACTTGAGATCCTCATTTGGGAGCCATATTAATATTTGCATCCAGCTAGGAATCAGGAATATAGAAACGAAACTAACAGCAAAGAGATTTACTGTGGTTATACGATGAGGACTCTAAAACCTACACTGTCCCTTATATTCATGACCCTTAAGTAAGAGTTTAAAAGAGGTGTAATATATGAATTTATGTATATCTTTAGTCTCTTACTAAACAAAACCAACTGCTCACTAAGGAACAACTTATAAATAACTAATTATTGCCACTGAAAACTTCTTGATACCAGCAAAACCCCAAACTTCCCATAGTTGCAGATAAATTCTATTTGCCATTACCAGTCATAAGTATGAACCTTTGCTGAAACAACTGAATTCAAAGTTTTAAGGGGGCTCCTAAATTTACTATCTTATGAGAAAATTACATCAGCTGTTTTTATTTGTATAGCTGAAATTATATTCACGTACGCTAAGAAAGAATTAAATGAGGTAAGCCTATTTCTTAAGTTCAATGTGAGGTTTCCTCAGCAAGAGGATTATAACCAGGTAAGTCAAGACGATGACTTCTTCAACACAGCTTCATTAAGCATAAATATTTCATTAAGCAGTAACCTGCCTAAATTCTGAAATTCTGTGTTCTTCTGACTGTGACTGGTAATAGTACAGCACGCCTGTTTTAGCCACATAATGGAGAGACCAGCAAAATCTGGTTACTCACTAGAAGGTCTTTGCAAAAAGACAGAAAAAATTGAGGCCAATGCAAAATCTACTTGAAGTTTCCTATCAGAAGCAGCTCTCATCTTAAGTATTTTGAAAAAAAATAACACTGAAATTTGATTGAATGCATTCTAGTTCCACAGCTGATTTCAGATTACTTCAAAGTTCAGTGTTTGAGTTTTACATAGTTCTGTGGTTGAGAGGATGTTGGCCATGTTGGTTTAAATAAACTTCTATACTATTTCCTACTTGTACATTTAAAACTCAGTGCCAAGTTTTTTCCTCCAGATATAGTATTTCAGTATTTTGTGTTGCCAATTTTCACTTTCTTCCATGGTTAGAAATATATATATATATATACACACGAATCATAAATGCATCAAGAAAATGACCTAGCTATACTAACCAAAACTAAGACTTGCTTATAATTTAGTTTGCTTATAATTCTATACAGATTGCCCTTGTGAGAGGGCAGGGACGGCAAGATGTACAACGAAAGGAGGCAGGACAGGAACTAAACAAGTAATTATCTTTGGTGAATCTAAGATTATTTGGAAAGGATCACAAATCCTTGATTCACCCAGTTAAAAACTCCTTTCAACCCACTGCCTAAAAGCAATCCTAGAAATTCTGATCACTATAGTTTACTACCCCAGATGAAGTTACATTAATGCATAACATCAGGGCATAGCTCAAAAGACAGCTTACTTGGGAAGACTGTGTACACTCTGAAGAGACTCAATAGTTAGGTATGATTCACTCTGAGTGACTGCTTTACATTTTTTCTTTATCAGCATGTGAGTAATGACTCCACATTTGGTCAGCATCGACCCGTGCAGAGTATCTCTCAAATCTGTGTTCACCCTAAAACTCCTCGTAAGCATTCACTGTTCTTCTGTCATTAACGTATTGGTTATCTGCTCTTCTGCAGAGACCTGTGATTTGTCCAACTAGTCACAACATGCATCTCAAACATTGACTAATTGAAACGAACAGGTTTCAAAAATCTATTGGACTGTGTATCTAAAATTAACAGCAAAAAGTTAAAAAAAACAGTTCTGAATCCCTGTAAGAGACAGAGATCATCGCTAATAAAAACAGAGTAAAACTTAAACACACGTTCAAGATAAATTCCAGATGAAAGTGTAGAGATGAAAGTGCTAAATAGTGTTGTGTGTATGTGAAACGAGACAAACAAATTCACATACAGTAAACTACCAGAAAAAAAAAAAAAAAAAAAAACAAACAAACAAACAATGCTGAACATCCCACCAACACATAATATCTGGTAATAAATATCTGAGGTGGTTGAAGTGAATAGATGTGAATATCCTTCCATGTTCCTCTATATTTATATCACCCATGACAAAGTTTTGTAGATCTTCTAGGCACTACAGCAGGTCAGAGGTCCCCAGTTGTGTTCCAAATCCAGTCCATCAGAAAACAGGAGAGATTCATAATCCGTATACACCTGATGGAGTTGGTTGAGACAGCTGGAATATCTTCCAACTAGGACTTCTGGAGTGATGGGATTATTGTCCTCTCCCTCCTCCCGCCCCCAGTCATATTTATCAAAGTATCTTACACTGTCATGTTTTTTGAGTACTTGCTAAACACTATTTGAAGGTACACAAATTTAAGGAGATAATGACCACTTACCAAAAAATATCTTTATTGGGTATAAAAAACAGTAAATTCCATCAGATGTCAGTAACAAGTATGTATTACAAGTCTTTTACGCTGCGGTATTAATACATGCCTGCAAGTGTTTATACCTATGTTTCTTCTGGGCAATTACCTCCAGTTTTGAAAGAACTTTTCCTATTTACATTTTGTAAAAACCAGCCTGACGTGCCTCATTTCTATGCTAACAAGTCTGTCTACTTTTGCCAGGCCTCCACTTTAAAAGCTTCATTTGAAATGAAATCTACAACAGAAATATAAAAGATAATGTACAAGGACAGCCTATGTTTGCTCAAGAATGCAAGGAGGGGAAGATCATTTAAATGCTTCCCTAGAGCAGGTTAAAAGCACAGCGGAAGACTGCAGATGTAGCCAATTCAATGGCAAACTCATTCTTATATGTTACTGTCCAGAAAGGAATGTATTTCAGTTATTCGGGCTGGAAAATCTAGCCCACAGTTTAGGACTCTGTCTGCCTCCCTGTGCCAAGTGTTAACACTTACATGTTCTTGTTTTTTGGTTATGAAACAGGAATAATAGTTTTTGCCTACTTTTCAAGAACTGGGTAAATTAAAGACTACCAGGTGCTTACATTCAGCTTATAGAGACTACATGATGACTTAAGGTAGCAACAAGCCTGCCTTTTTAGCTGTAGCCTGAAAACAATGACGTAGACTGTGCACTGTTCAGGGATGGATAAGACAGGCTCAGAGTGTATGAGAAAAATCTTGTCCAAGAACACAAAGCAAGCGCCCTTTGCAATTTCATGCAGGAAAGAAGAGTATTTTCCTAGCATTACATTACTTGTTGGTGGTGTTTTTCTGTTATTGTTTTTTAAGTTGTATGCCATTAACATGTGAAAACCTGGCCAGGCAGAAGACACCTCTGTTTATGAATATAAGCCCTGAGAATGCTTTATTGAGTTTAGTCCTAAACTTGTATTTGGGTAGCAGAGGACAGTCAGCTTGTCAGAAAGGTCAGCTCCTTACATGTTTTAATGTGTAATTATTTTGCGCTGTTTAGTATTTTGCAAACCATCCTTACAACAATGAAGTATTGCCTTCATTGTAACCTGTAGCTCTTAAGCTCCTCAACCTGTTACTCTATATGAAAAAAGGTACTTATTTGGAAACTAAGCATATGCACCGCCTCCATCCTCAGATGAAGATGACTTCAAATTTTGTAATATAAAGGTGTTTCACATCTGAACTCATTCTCATTTCATTCTGTTTCCATGTTCAATGCACAAAGATGGAGCAAATTCAAGCCATACATTACTGCTGATAACTCTAACTAAAAATAGAAGAGCGTAATATATACCAACCTATACCACCTACTGTCTGCCACCTACGCAAAAGGAATTTGCCTGCTCCCAGGCAAACCAATGTTCTGAAGTCAGTGATTTGTCTGGAACTTGATCCAGGTAGCACAGAATATTTCAGACCCCGTGTACATGCATATTGCATGCACAGCGTAATACATACCATGAGATAACAACAATGTAGTGAAACCATAAACGTTACCTTTGTCTTCAGAGATTTCTTGACTGCTCCGTGGGATAAGAGTCTCCTATGTGATTCAGGGGACAGCACATGGCTTGTAGGGACCTAAAACTTGGTGGATTTATGGGTTGTTGAAAGTAGGGTCGGTTGAATGTTCTGATAATGTTTGCTTGTTTGTCTCAATATAGTGGCTGTTCTATGTACTCCATTTTATGGGTAAACAAATCCTCCTAACAGCAGAGATTTATCTTGTTGGAAAGGCTATGTGAGTTTCAGACCATGTCACCTTGAGATGATTGACTTTGCAATTTTTTCCTATATGCACACTTTTAAAATGTTTTTATAAAATTATATATTTTTTAATTATGCTTACATTAAACATTCAAAACCAATTGGTCTCTGATTTACTCGTTTTGTAATTTGACCTAGCAGTTAACCTCCCCTAAATTTTGTGCTTACCTGGTCCCTCAAAGGGCAAGAGGTTGGAAGGAATTGGGTCCTTAGAACTCAGTGGGATCAGGTAGAGATTCTTGACATGTCTGTTGTTATTAGTTACAACACCAAAACAACCACGTCTGATAAAATAGGAGTAGAGAGAGATATAGGCAACTTCTTCTTCTTCTGTGGCAGGATGGAAACGAATCAAACGAATCAAAAACAATTCCTGAAATACAAAATCAAAGTGGAAAAATTCAACCTGTAACACATCAGCAAATAAAATTGTTTTCCACTTTCATCCAATATAGGATGAAAGTCTGGAGCAGCTTTAAACCAAGATTTAAGAAAATACTGTCATTCAATTGGTAATATTAAACCAGAATCAATTTTGTCATTTTCAGAAATACCAACTATTTACGTATCTCACATCAAGCTACACCTCTTTAGGTTCAGAATATTCAAATAATTATGAAAGAAATGGAAAATTCTTAGATTATATTTGCATACTGTGCTTCATTTTTACTAAATCCATAAGGGTTTTAGTAGTAAAATTTATTACATACACTTACTAATAATTTCCTAGTCTTTTAAAATTGAATTTCTATCTTCAGTAACTGAATAAATAGATTGTTTATATTCAATCATTAAAAAACAATAGGTTGTATGAATGTTTAACTACTACACAGGGGAAAGACGATTGGCAGCTCAACAGGCAAACCTGTTTCTTCAATAAATCAAAAATTTCAATGGAATAAGTGGTAGCAGTAGTTTTCTAGGTATGATCGACATCAATATAAATTAGTAACAAGGAAATTCTATCAAAAGCTGCTGTATATTTCTTCCTGGTTTTCCAAAGGATTTTAAGTAAATACCTTACAAAGTGAAGATCTGAGTTTGCCAACATAATCCCAGACTGCCTTCGGTGAGATCTTCCCACCAATATGAATCGTGTCTGGTAAATCCTAAACAAGAAGCATTACATGGTCGTATAAGAAAAGGAAAGAGAGGCTACAGTTTTGAACCAGCACAGATTGCCCCATCCCAGTAGCTTAGGCGATAATACAGTACTATGTTTTACTAAACTTGCACATATACATTCCTAATTTCAGACAGGCTGTTTCCAAAATGCAAGGAGTTCATTATGGCATATTACTGGAAGGCTGGCAGTACACACAAAACAGAAAAAGCACTGCCTGACGAAGATAGCAGTGGAAGGTCAAATACTTTTGTATGCCTATCAGCCGATTCTATTTGTTAGCTTTGCTTTTACAGGGAACCTGTTATATGTAGTATAGCTTTTATCTACGCTTTCAATTTATCTGAAATTTTTGCACCCATATGAATTCTAGTTAGCTTCCTGTCATGATGACAGTGAAACCTGTTTTAGCAAAAACAACAAGAGAGCCACCAACCCTCCTAAGAAAAGACCTAAACTACATGCCTGAAACCCTCAATCACAACAAATACACTTCTTCAGAGAAGTTAAATAACTGCTCAGTTGTTTCATCACAAGCTGTCATACTACCTAATTAGTTGAATGTACACCCTCCCAAAATATAAAAGCAGTTGCATCAAAGTTAATCAAAGGATGATATTTTTAATAAATGGCCAAACTTTTCTAATAGATCACATCAGTGATCTATCCATCTGTTTGTGAGCAGAACAAGGCATCTCTTTCAAAACACATGCTGATGATGCTTCTCGTCAAAAACTGATCTTGCTATTATCAAGCTATTATTCTATGTTAGATACTAACATATATATAAACATATTAACAGACATGAGAATTCTTCACAAATACGTGAGGAATTTTTTTTAAAAGGCTTTCTCTCCTCCCCCCTGCCTCAGGCTACTGTTCCTATTACTAAAGGAGATTACTAAAGGGATGCAATTTTTTTTTTTTTTTGTTACACGTCCAATATAACAACATACACAGTGACCCCAGCCTTTCTAACAACAGGAACTGCAATACATTCTAAACGCATAAACATGTCAGTGCTAACCTCACTAAGATAATCAAAGCACCCAGAGACAGGATATGCTTTAGTGATAAATTTGGCCACACTCTGCAGATTAATAAATCCTTTCCAAATGGTGTTGAGGCGAGAGAGGAAGAGAGAAGTATCGCTGCCTTGAGGTGAGCGTGGCTCAGCAACACTGCAAAACAAATCCAAAAGAGAAACGTTATAGAGCACAGTAAGAATGCTTCCTTCTTCTTCTTTTCTTCCCTCCTCTTATTGATCAATTACTTTATTTTAAAAAAGCAAGTAACAGAAGCCTTAGTAAATGCTTTGTTAATGTTTTCCACTTTCATCCAATATAGGATGAAAGTCTGGAGCAGCTTTAAACCAACCCTCACAAACACTTAATATATTTGAATGCACATGCAGATTTAAAGTCAAATATCTTATAAGTTTTATTTATCTGTTAAAACACATTGAAGAATTTTTACTGTCAATATATAATGATGCTCAGAAAATTTTACCAACTAGAGAAGTTAAACAAGGAGATGACGAATTAAAAATTTAAAGTTCAGGTGATCGCATTTAAAGTTGAACATGCCTTTTGATTATTGGCAGGGGAGGGTAAGAAGCAAAGGGGGACAAACAAACTGACCATAGCGAGACCAGAGATTCAGTGGCTTAGCTTACTATTAAATATACACACCTGATATTGGGTGACTGATGAACAGCTAAGTATCTTGGATCTGGTGAGGACGATGGCTTTGTTAATATTGATTTGGGAACAGTCATAACTGGTTTTGACATTTCCTGCTTTGTCTCCCCTGTTAAAACTTCACCAGATGCAGTACCAGAACGCAGGGCTGTCGTCGTAGTACCAGAGGAGCCGCTCATTGGTGTTCTAGGCTCTCGGCCAGAAACTGTTACAGTTGTGACAACTGCACCAGTGCAAGAGGCAGGAAAAGTCAAAGGTTCTTCAGATGAAGAATCTGTGTTGTTATGGCCTTGGGTTGTAGGAATGTAAGTTCTTTCTAAGCTTGACTGGGAAACTGCTTCTGCTGCAGGTGCAACTTCGGTTTCCTCTGTGTTTTCAGAGGCTGCCTCTTTAGCAGGCTCCGCTGCTGCTGATGGTGCAGAACTTTCATATTTTCTCTGAACTTCTGGTTTAGATTTTGACACTGCTTTTTTAGCAGAAGCCATTAATTTTATCTTCTTCGGTGGTAATTCATCTTCAGATGCTGAAATCTGACCTACAAAAATAATTTTAAAGTGTTTTTGATTACTGTTTAACAATGAAAAGGTCTGAAGAGAAAAACAAGTAAGCAAGCAATGCTCTTAATAATTCTTTTACTTCAGACAAAGTCAACACTGTAGATACCTGTACAGATTTTGCAGTTCAGGTCAAAAAGATGGGCTCGATGTTCATTTGTTGTATCCTTCAACATACTGCTAAAAACGTCTAGAGAAGGAGCACTATTTACATTTTGTACAGTTTGGGTTGACTTCTGCTGCTCCTGGAAATGAACAAACACAGAAAACATTCTGGTTGATTGCTAAATTCAATCATAAAAAAATACTTTTGAAACCGTTAATTCCAGTTCTTTAAAAAGATATTAAGGGCTGTGCAGAACTACTGCTCTGAGCAGCACTTACAAAAAGATGGAATTTTGAAATATTCTTCCCCTTTTATCATTTGTTTAAGAATATCATGTCAAACAGAGTTCTCAAATAGTATTTGTCCTCATTTCATTTCATGTAATTCCGAAGTAGATACTATCACATTAACTGCTTCCTGAGAATACAGAATTGTAATACTGATCACATTTTTGGGGGGGAAAACAATTGGCTAAGATTTTGCTGTAAACTGAGGCAAAGGTCTGAAAAACACGCATCATCTGATATTTTAGAAGCACATGTGATATATGCCCGATATTAGGTTGTTGCATTCCTTCAAACCAAAAGGAAAATGCTCATAGCACACCTACTAGGTGATATTCTTACAGTTCATTGAAACAACCTGCATTTCTGATACAAAATTTGAGGCCCTAGTTAGCATTTATCTCCCTTGGCACCTCCATGCTAAAGCAATAGCTAATACTTATATCAGAATCAGACACCGGGGGAGAATCTTCCATATTTACATCTGGCACTTGTTCCCGTTTTACAGCTGCTTTCTTGATCTCGTGTGATTTGTTTCTTGACTCTAACATCTGAGAGAAACAAAAACACTTTAGTAACAAGTCTGCATACTGATTTTATAATTTTATTTTGTATTTTCTTATCAGTTGGCTAGTGGAAGAGAAAAAGCTTACGTTATTCATATTTCATTAGGAAGAAAACAATATATTAATTATGGGTGGTAAGGGCTGGTGAAGTTACTGGTAGTTCATATCTAAGGACACACTGGAGAATCGTATTGCTTACCGCTTTGGCTGGTTTCTCCTTCCATACAGACAGTTCTTTAGATAAAAGTTCTTCGGGTTTCATTCTCACTAGTTTTGACACTGAGATTTCTCCACGAAGAACACGATGAAAAAGTCCCTAAAAAAAAAAAAAAAAAAAAAAACACACTTTGTTGCCGTGCTGAATAACTTAAGCAACTAACATGATTTGCAGTGCTGGACTGTCAAAACCCTTTCAGGTTTCTTAATTCCCTATTAAAAATGCCAGTTAATCTTAAGAAAACTTAGCATGGTGCAGCAACCAGAAACTAATGATGAAATCATCATGAAGTATGAATTTTCCACATTACCATAAAATAGACTATCAATTCTACTGAACAGGAATTTTGAGAGATGAACTGCCACTCCTGTTTCATATCTATAGTAGAATATTTTTTAAAAAAATTACGTTGTCTAGTCACTATTCCCATCTGCACCAGCTTCTTTTTCCTTTAAAAGATAAATTATCATGTACACAAGTGGTCTCCCATACAAACCACAGAACGTCACAGAAGAAAAACATTTATTTTTTTTCTAAGAATGCCATTCAATAAACAAATATTTCACTACAAAGGCCAATCTTAATAAATACACGCGATCCAACTGGACTTCCATTCCAACTGGATTATTTAATATTTGAATGGCTTTAAAACAATTTTTAGAGCATAATTCATAAGTCTCTCTCTTGAAACTACATATTGATGTATTATTTAAAAAACAGAATATATTTCAGTACGTTTACTGTTTAAGTAAATTCCAAACCTGGTTTTTTGGGTCCTTGAGATTGAACATGATGCTGCGGTATTTACTCTTGTATCGGTTGTCCGTAACTTGAAACAAATTAAACATCTCCTTTTCAATATTGAGTGCTACTTTCCCTACTTCACTCTCTGTCATGACCAGATCATCACTATCATTGACTCTGTCAAAAACAAGAAAGGGTATGCGCATTTACGTTAGGCACAAATTCTTCAGGCAGCATTCATAAAAACTAAATTTTCAGAGGAAGGAGTTAACCACGCTTTTATTCACTCAGTGAGGACTTCCTTAAAACACATTTCAAAGCCAAAGTCTATCTCAGGACCTCAAAATGTCAACAATGGCAACCTTTTGCTACTGTCTACAGAAGACCACGGAAGACAGCCTTAACGAACTGAAGCCAGGTCAGTCCTTACAAATACTCCTACTCATGACACTGCAATTAGTTTTTTGTTGTTGTTTTTTGTCATGAGCTACTGAGGGAGCTAAAACACTTCAGTTTTAATCTTAGACCCTCCACTGTGAACAGCATTTCTATTTCAGAGACACTACCAGAGCACAGTGGCCTAAGTCTTGACAGCTGACAAGAGCTTTAATATTTGTGGGACAATGTTTCAGCTTTTTTTTTTTTTTTTTTTTTTTTAAAAAAATAGTAATACAGTTGCTAACTTTGGGAGAAGAAGGAACCTCTGCCTCAGCAAGCCCTTCCAACCTTTCACTGTGATATTCCCTACACTATGCTTCGTACAACCCCTACATCTCCAAACACCACCATTGCCAGATATCAGCTTCAGGTCACCTGCATTATAAACATCTCTATGCTGTGATTTAATTCTTCAACTGTAATTGTCTCTCACTACAAATGGGATAGTGACTTTTTTTTAAAGGCTTTTTCACATGCCCAATTATTTGGCATCAGATTTTTTATTTTTAATAAAGCTCTAATGCTAAAAATACTTGTAGTAATTTCTAGCACAAATTAAATCCCTTAGTATCACTTAGCAAGAAAGAAACAAAACTCTGCAGGCTAACCCTTTACTTCTAGTTGTAGTTTCCTATATAAAATAAGTGCTTTGAATTCTCACCCACCTCTTCCATAACATTTCTTTTAGGGACTGACGAATATGTTGTCGAATCTGTGAGTTGGGCTGCGACTGGATAGGGCTAGCTTGTGTTTTTGCTTGTCTACTTCCAGATGCAGTAGAAACGGAAGACAGCGAAGGCCTTTTGAGTCCTCCAGCCAAACTGGATGCAGCTAGTTTTTTGGAAACTGGCGAGTCATGAGAAGAAGCTGCTTGTTTTGAAGGAACGCCACCTGTTGAAGGCCATGGTTTCTTGGGAATTTCACCTTTGAAACTCCCAGCAGGTTTAAGCGTCTGCTTCATTAGCGATGTGCTAGACATGGAAGGGGACTTCTTTGGAGAAAAATTTTTAGTGAGGGAAGATGCATGTTTCTCCACCATAGATGCTGAAGCAATAGCTTTCTTTGATGCCCCTATAAACTCTGTCGCTTTATCTTTTTTTCTCTTCTCTTCCTTTTGAGCTGTTAAAACAAAGAAGAAAATGCAGTATTAAATGCTTAACATTATAACTTCCTGTTTATGAAGACCAGCTGCCAACCTATAAGGAAGTCTGTGAAATACCTCTGGAGAACTACCAAGTATATAATTTAAGCCATTCATTTTTAAAGCCTTTTTAAAGCCTTTTTAAAAAATGTGTAAAAGTTGACTTTTTTAAGAAGAAGTTTGCCTTTGATCCTGCAGAGAGCACTTCTCAGAGACTGTCCGAAGAGTTTAAAAGAGTTGCATTTTGGTTGTAAAGGTTGAAAATCTCAGTCACAAGCTATGCAAGAAAATTAAAAAAAAAAAAAAAAAAGACACCACCTTCAAAGATTCCTGAGTTGGACTTCATGATTAAGCTTCAAAACAAACAAACAAACAAACAAACAAACAAACATTTTCACAAAGTCTTTAAAAAAAAAAAAAAAAAGCAACACAACCCATATCTCACATTTAAGCAGAAATCCTCGCTCCAAACTTTCTACTTTAAGGAGCAAGCAAAGAGAGTCAAGTTAAACAACAAATCAATTGCTTAAAATTTTAAATATACGTTCAAGCCATTTGGTTGCTAGTATGAGTATCACACTGTCGCTATAAACTATCAGATCTTCTCATTTACTTTCCAGTTAAACTCTAGATTTAATACTATAATATTTAATAATTAAATATTAAAACCATTGCTCCAACTGCGGCTATTTAATTCCCACCAACTATTCCATTCACAATATCCAAAACTGCCATTTAATGTTTTTTCTAACATCAATATATTGACAATACACATAATGCACAAGAAAATTTACAAATTACAAGCGAAGACTCCATATCCTGAAGTTATAATTGCACAGGACTTTAAAAACAAGCATTTCTGTAGGTTGCATTTCACCTGTCCACATTTTGGCACTGACGGGAACAATTCAGCAAAACGTAATAAGCCAAAACACACTCTCCATCCAGCAAACGTGATGTGCTCCACTTCAGTTTGCCAGAAGTCTCGTTTACAGGACATCAGAGTTACCGTGGGCAGAGTTACCGTGACACATTCGTTGTGACAGCACAAAGGTTCCGAGGGAAACCAAGAAACAACTCCTGAGATGAAGTTGTTCTGATTAGAAAAGCTAAAGTTACTTCCCCAAAAGTCTTTTTTCTCCTCATAAATCTGCATTTGACTACTGACCAGTTTGTGATTTCTTAATTTTTTCATTATTATCTGATGTTTTTAGCTAGCAAGGTTTTGTAATCAGAATTAGTCCCACAGCCCCATCTGCAGAGAGCTATGTGCTTCCCGGGAAGGATGCAGAAATTTAACTTTGGTTAATTTCACCACAAACCAAATGGACCCTTTTGGTCTTCCATACCTGCTACAGTGAGAGCAGACATTATCAGGAAGGGTCTAACAACCGATTTTTCTCAGACTTGAGGGGGACAAAGGTAGGGAGCACCCTTCTGAAGCCCAGTTCGCCCAGTTCAAGAAATCCTATAACAGCATACTGTTTGAATAGAAATACACCTCAGAAAGGGGAAGATTTGGATTACCTGAGAAACAATGTCACTACTCATTTCTGAGTGAAACAGCCTTCCCACCTTTGCCGGTCGTTAAATTCTGTTAGACGCTGAGCGTTTGTAGTAGGCACCTCCAGCAGAACGCAAGCTTGTAACGAGCTGCACTACACTGCCTCTTACTGCCAGCATGTTTCACCACCAATACACAAGCTGGTGGTTAAGATGAACCATAAAACCGATGCTGTACCTGAATTTTCATAAGGCTAGGCAGAGAAGCAGGTGCTAAACGTTGCCTGGAATACAAAGTGAAGAGGAGGATGCAGAAGCACTAGCTATGTGGATCCACTGTGAGTGGATGCCTTGCTAAAGGTTTCTGAGTGAAAGTTATCTGAAGTGTAAGATGAAACACACTACATTAAATCATTCCAAAGAGCGTGAAGATCTTACTAGAGATTAAACTTCTTGTTCACCCACTGTTCCCGTACTTTTCCCTAGGGACTGGTCTCAAGTACTGACAAACTGAACACAAACCCAGGGGGATGTTGAGCTGGACTCACACGGACTTCTCTTCTGTTTCTATTATCTCCCAAAGCCTACCCCACTAACCTTACACTATCCGTCAGGAGGCATTGAGCTATCCCAGGAAGGAGAACAGGGATCAGAAACTATCAGTGACATTTTCAGTTTGGTCTAATGAGGCACCTGGAACTTAATACACTGAGGTAAAAAGCTGAACTACTTTGAATGAACAGTCTTGAAAAGCTAGAAGATGAATATCCAAAATATGTGTACAATAAGGTTGTGAGAATTTCTCTACTTCTGGTTCCTGGTTTATCTTCTGCCCAGACTTGTCTCTTCAGGCCGGTGGGACAGCGCACCTCTGTCTCACTACGGAGCGGCAGGACAGCACAGCTCAGGGTTCAAAATGACCACAGTACAATTCGGTCCTCGGTGCTATGATTTTAGTTCTTTTGGGTTGCAGCAGAAGTACAAAACATGAAATACTAAGCTTACATTCCATACTTACAGTTTTATCATCTGTTCAAATTAGTTAACAAGCACGCTGATAGAACTAAGAACAGCAGTTAAGATATTGTGTATATAAAAAATATATCCGTGCCCCAAACCTTCCTGTGTTCCAACGGCTATATCATGGTAAAACTATATACATGTAAAATAAATAAATAAATGGCACTAGCACAAAGGTAGATTGAAGTTCCCAGGGTTGATAGGCAGCAGCATCAGTATGGGTTCAAGAAGAAAGATGCACAAGCATCCTTTATTCTGCCAGTTCACGTCATGGCTATTTTGAAATGTTTCTACAGTAGAGCACAGAACTCAATGCTTCTTTAGCCAACAGAAAATGAGCAGATATTTCAGCCTCATGGAAGTCTAACAGTCTCACAAACTAAAATACTACTTTATAATTACAACTGTCTACCTAACTACTTGCTGGCAGGGATTCTGCATGTAGTAAAAGATACCTACACTACATAGGCTATTCGGTGTTTCAGAACACCTGTGAAGTACTTTCTCAAATCTGCAGGACACCTCACTACATTTGAAGGATAGTGAAGTGGTGTGTGTGTTTTGACAAAGTATTGAAGGTACTTACATCCTACATATGTTAACAACCTCATCTTAAAAAAAAAAAAAGAAAACACCCTCATATCCCATTTTGACTATGACAAAATGGATAGGCCCTGACAGATTTTTTTGGTTTACTGACAGGATTAGTGTTCTGCCAGACAATCCAGCTGCACCAACTCACGCTGTCCTTGCACAGCTCTTGTATCCAATGCACAGGAGGGCAGGAGCACACAGCTGAGCGCGGGGAAGGAGCAGGACTGTTGGCGTTAGGTCAGAGGTTGGACTCGATGATCTTGAGGTCTCTTCCAACCTAGATATTCTGTGATTCTGTGATTCTGGCAGCAGCTCACCAGTCCATTGCCTCAGCTGCAAGGCGAGCATGCCCCCCAGCCAGCACCATCTTCTGATGGGCGCTGTTTCTGGTGCGCGTTTGGAAAAGTTACCAGAAGTGAGTACTCTTTTCAGAGAGCAGTATGCCAACACAGGAGGGTCCCCGCCGCCCCTTCAGCCCACCCTAGCGCTGAGGGGACTGAAGGCTCCCCCCGGGCAGCTCCAACCCCGCAAGGCCTACCGAGGAGCCGCCTCCAACAGCCGCTCCACCGCCCCCCTCCCTGCGCCCTGAGGGCGGCTTCGCCAACCGCCATGAGGGGGCGGCTCGGCCCCTCGCCGTCCTGCCGGGCACCATCGGGCTCCGAGCCCCGCAGGGACGGGTGCTGAGCCCTCCTTGCTGGTCCCGGCTTCGAGGGCTTTGCGTTTTGTTTCAGTTTAGGCTGTGGAGAACGCGGCGGGGTGGGCGCGGAGAGCGCGGTCCGTGAAGGAACGGCGAGGGGAAGGAAGGGGGGCGCTGAGGGGAGGAAGGGCTGCAGAGGTTTTAAGTTTATTGTTTGGTGTTTTTTTGGTTTTTTTTTTGCTTTTTTCCCGCGTCAAGCGTCCCCATTCGATGCGAATGGTGCAGGAATGCATCGCCTAACACGAGTCGGAGAACCTCAAAGCCTTCGCTGAGGGAACTGCAGCCGCAGAGCAGGCAGCAGAGCTCAGCTGCTGAGCACAACGAGGCTCGCTCATCTCGGCGGCTGTGTGGCCTCAGCCGCTCCCGGTGCCTAAAAATAAAGCCAAAATAAAAATAAAAGTAAAAAAAAAAAAGCCGTATGGGAGCTCAGCGGCCCCGGCCGGGGCTACGCACACGGTCCCGGGGCTGCCTCAGCTGCCCACCCGCGCACCAGCCATCAGGAGGGGAAATCGTGGGAGGAAAAAAAGCCACGATGTTTTGAAATTAACACGTGTGTTTTGTTTCTCTGTCGCAGGGTGCTCTCTCCTCCCTTTCTGCCTTCCCCCCCCCCCCCGAGGAGCACGTCTCCGCAGCACTGGAGGCAGGAGCTTGCTACACGCAGGTACGGTGGAGGTAAACGCCTTGGTAATGCACCTGTGTGTAAAAACTTACACGGTCGGTGTGTAAACCGACTCAAAAGCCCCTTTCCAGTCTTCTGGAGTTGTCAAGTGGTATTACCGCATCATGCCATGAAAATGAGCGAGGTGCATTTACGGTTCCTTAACGGTGAACAGATTCTCCAAACTAATCTGTGATAAAAGAGCATTTCCTATAAGGAAAAATAAAACTATATATTGCTTGACACTCACAAAGGATAGTTATTCTACCTGTGATTATTCTTTTATTTGCTAACGAGGAACATAACATTGCACAATTAGGCTTTTAATCGGTGCCTTACCTGCTCCTGTGGTTGTCACTTCTGGTTTTGTTGGAGGTATGAAAGGAGGCCAGTGTGGCGGGTGCTTCTGGACCAGCTCAAACATCCGTAGACTCTGCTGCTTTAGAATCTCCTGAGGACAGAATGCTTTCATTTTAAAAGCTGGCTCGGGAGACGCTTCAAACACAAAACGTGTCTGCTTAATTGAAAGTGTTTTTTAATTACGCATGTCCATCAGGAAAAAAAAGTCTTTATACAGACATACTGTGAAATCCAAGCACCATGGTCTCTGTAATACATCCCTAGTTAAAACACATCTGGAAGACAGATCTCTTGAACTGTACTACAAATTATCAGTCTTATCATCTTTTGATATCAGCTTTGATATCTGCAAACCTGTAATTTTGTTTACAGGTAGCAAGCACACTAGGAATGTACAATATTTTCTGCTTTTTAAAAGAAAGTTGCTTGCATAGAACTCTCCTCAAGTTTTCTGTTGATCAATAGCACAAAAGACAGATCTATCAGCTCCTCCAAAGGGGAAAAAAAAAAAAAAAAAACGCATCAGATTTTGAAGGACAGGTTTTGGTCAGGAAAAAAGGTGTTCCTGAAGCCAAACGCTATTCCTCTTCAAAGAGAAGTTACCTTCTGTCCTGTATTTCAGTTATTTACAAACTGTTTTCCTTAGATGATTTTTTTTTTTTTAATAAATGCCCTTAGAGGTTGATGGTACTTTACATTCAGACGTCTGGTGCTTAGCTTAACAGCTGCATGCAGAAACATCCTCAAGTCTGTTTCCTGTGGCAGCCAGCACCTTCTGTTCTCCCTAGATCAGCAGGAGCTAGAGGCCTGCAGCACTTACAGAATCAGATCTTTAAGATAGCAGGGACTAACAGTCATAATTAGAACACGCAATCTATTACGTCAAACAATAAAAAAGGATCAGGAAGCAAATCATTGATACATCACTACAATATGGCAGTTAAACCTTAGTCATTTAGTGAGAATTAGAAGTTAAAAGCAAGTGTCACCCAGTAACACCTTCAAGTGTGGATGTTTACACCCATTTTCCAACTGGCAGGGTTTGTGGCTGGTAAAGTGCTGAACAATTTCCAATTAGCAATTCAGTAGTATTGCCTTACCCTGATGCTTTAATGCATTCTTCTCCATGGCTCATACAATTTGTATACAAAGGAAAATGCAAAGGAAAATTTTACAAAAAACAGACAATAAAAACCAGACTTTATAAAGAACAAATCGAGATGCTAAGTTCCCACTCTTACCTTTTGTACAAGACTACACCGGTTATCAAAATCACATTCTTCTTTGCAAAAGAAGCCCTTAGGGGAAAAAACAAACACACAGAGTTTTACCTTTGCAGATGGTAGGTATGTGGTACCAGCAGGTAAGGCGGTTTGACCTCTGATACAGTAATGCCCTGTACGATCAGTAGATATAAGACTCCAAATATGTGGCAGCTCTAGGGAGAGAACCCACGGGGAGAACAAGGCCCTGCAAACCCCTAACGAAATAGTCAAGCAAAAAATAGCAGCAGCTCCTGTGTGCTCCTCCATGGAGCGCCACCCAGTTCCTACAGTCCAGGTATCAGCAGAAGCTGAAAACTTGTAGATGATGGACCACCTAAGGAACATTTCCATTCTGGTATCTATACTGAAAATATTTGCTCTTCATTATGATTTTGTCTGTCTCGTTGCATCATGCCACATTTTGCACAGTTACGTAGTTAAGTATTAAAACAAAACAAAACAAAACAAAACAAAAAAAACTTTCTAAAAAGCAGCAGTATTAAAAAACAGGTATGTGAATGAATGACAGATACCGGTATCTTTACAGATTGTTTAAAGCTTTAGAAACACATCCCACTGGTGACAACTGCCAATCACCCAATCACAGGATACTGGCATGGGATCAGATCCAATTTTTTCAAATACCACAGTACCCCCATGACATTTTGGGTGAATTACAAATAATACATTTGTATTTGTAATTTGGGGTGAAATACACTAATTCCACTTAAACATTTTCAACTTATGATAGAAAGTAAGTTTAAGTAACTTGTCTAGAGGTGACCAAACATAAAGTAGTGATAGAATAAAACACGTAAACCTGTTTCAGTTCCTTGCTCTGACCATTATAATGCCTCTTGAAAGAAGTAAAAGCTGCTCAGTAAAGAAAACAAAGCGAGCTCCTACAGTACAGACAGCTCCCCGCTTGCCCTAAGATTCTCCATGTAGTTATGTACAAACTAGTATGTGTTGATCACAGAAGACAGCTTTGTGATCTTGGTTCTGTTCAAGGAGATGCATTGCTGCCCTTACCAATGTAGAGAGACATTACTTTGAGATAAAGTACATGCATTCCAGATTTCCTGACACTTACTAAAGCTACTGAAGGGTCCAAATTCATGATCTTCATTCTATGTGGGGCTTCCTGGCAGTGGAAACTCTCATCGTCAACCGTGCCATTTTCTTCTGAATCTACAAAGCTTTGAGTGGTGTGAGGGTCCAGATAGATCAGCTCATTGCCTGGATGGGTAAAAGCCGTATGTTAAAAATAAGCAAGTGACATTAATAAGCACTTGGTCCAGAACTGTAAAATAGAAATTAGATTGCCATCGCAGTCAGTATAATCTAGACTTTCCAGCTAGGGATTCTTTAAGAGAATCGGAAGGGTTAGACACAACGTTTCCCACAGGGTATTTAGTATAACTTCCTATTGTCACCTATTACTGTAATTTTTTGGTTGGTTATGTTCTATCTTTGTCACATACTTTTATTTTTCCATGTGAGATCCAGTACTTTTTTTTTTTTTTTTTTAAATCTCAAGTGTTGTAAACACTAACATTTGACAGATTAAAAGGTACAGGATGTTCACAGATGCAATCTGTAATCCCATTAGGCATTCATTCAGAAATTGGAACAAAAAAGCCTAACTAAAACAGGTTAGGTTTTACAAAAGGACAAAATAGGGTTGCAAAATTTTGGCCCAAAGTGGGGTGAAATCTGAAGGAATGCATTTTAAATTAATTAGAGCAATACTTAATAACAGAAGGTATGCAAAAGGTGAAAAAGATACTGCTATCAGAAACAGTTTTGAAATACAAGAAAATAAAAGTGACATTTGACCAATACACTTGTCAAATGCTATCAGCTATTCTCAGTATGTTGCTCTTGTTGATGTCATCACTTATTTTTACACCTAGCTTTGCTGTTAACTTTCTGCTCCTGTTAAGGATCATCTCATACTGTTTCTAAACTCTTTTAGATATGCTTCTTCATTTATTTTATTCTATTCTCATCTTTCTTTACTTCTAGAGGTTCACGCTTAGACCCCTTACTATTTCCCCTTCAAAAAATGTTCTCTTTTGATCATCTGCACATTTGGAATAAGTTTCTTTTTTCCTTACCTAAAAATCCTATGAAATAATAGGCATTATTTGGTTTCCCTCCTAATGCTCCCAAAGACTGTGGCATCTTAAAGCATTCCTAGGAGTTCAAAAGGAATAAAGGAAATTGTAATTCATTTCTTTACTGACATCACAGATACCCAAACTTATTTGACAGTAACAAGCAATGAATTGAAAGAAAACCTTACTTTAAATGCATCAATATATACGGGATTTATGTGATTTATCCCTAGTCGTAGAGGTAT
The DNA here is from genome assembly GCF_047663525.1 of Anas platyrhynchos. NCBI lineage: Eukaryota > Metazoa > Chordata > Aves > Anseriformes > Anatidae > Anas > Anas platyrhynchos. The sequence continues at coordinate 15,612,747 of NC_092605.1, read as the reverse complement.
AATAAGCAAGAGGGCTTTCCAGCCTGTGCAGAGTCCTCCTGCCTTCTTGCTTCGGCCAAGAGCACTTCTGTGCAAATGTGCACTGCTGTGGGACGCACTGCTGCTCTGAGGAGGGGACCAGCACATTTTTTCTGCGGGAATAAAACTAGAAATCAGTCAACGCACAGAGGAACACAAAGCAGATCTTCCTCTCAGTAGTGAATTAAGCTAGTTTGCCAGGGATCTTTATAGGGCACCCAAGACAAAACGAGCCGGGCATGGCAATTACAGCTATTTAGCAGAAGTAATTCTAGCAGACAGTATGTGCTGGCACGTCCAAGTGAGACGTTAGATCAATGATTGGGGGATGACAATTTAAGACTGCAGTGACATGTCCTATTAATGTTATTAATAGTGTCAAGCTTTGCCTATAAAACGCCAGAGAAATGAAATGGCAGCAATGATGACAGTAGAAATTCTTCAAGGAGCTCTTCACATCCAGTGATGTGAGCACGAAGTTGGCATCAGGGATCAAAAAAACACAACTGAGTTTGTATGTCCTTCTTCCCTCTTCTTACCCTTGCAAGACAAACCCATGGCCCCCCAAGTATTTGTTCATGTTTAGATACATGCTGGCAAATGGAGTCAAATCAGAAACTGTTACCAGAAAACTGATGAGGTGTCACTTCCTGATGTCTTCAATGACCACCGTATTGTCCATAGATACATAAACTGCTAATGAATTCCATTCATCAAATAAAGCAAGCTTCCTAGAAAACATTAAGGTACTAATTAATATAAACTAGTTGGATCAAAAGGGTAGCTTTACACTCAGAACCATTTATTTTTTTTTTTTTTTCTTAAGAAAAAACATCCTTTCTGCATTTTTTAAAGTCTCCATGTAAGAAAAAGAAAACTTTAAACATTAAATGTTTAATATCTTTAGAAAAATAGGTACTGAGTGGTACCAGGAAAAACATATGCGCTGCACCATGTGCAAACTGTTTTGTCTTACTGCTAAGTGCAGTGACAGTAACAGTTCAACTACATCAAGTTTATTACTTTTTATTGCACTCGACAGTCTCTGCACTGGGTTCTTGCCCAATTGTGTCTTTTCTCATCTGGAAAAGAAAAAAATTCCTATGCCAGTTTTGCAGATTACTTTTTGCTTAAGAAATTCCACTGAATTCAGTGGAATTACTTCTGCCTGAGCCTGCGTGCACAGCAGAAATGGGGCGTTAAAAGCTAAATCAGCTAAGGGTTTGGGGCACCAAAACTTCAGTGGGAGACAGCAGCACACAGTTTTATGTCCACTTCTGCAAAATCCAAACCTTTGGGGAAGGGAGCTACACTCTTAAGCTGCACTGGCAGAATTAGCTGTTTCAAATAAGCCAGAAAGAAATGGGGCTGAGCGTTTCACCATGAAAAACTTGGCCATGAAAGATCTGGAGTCCAGGGCATGCTTCAGCTCCCCTCCCTCTTCAGATCATGTGCCTGTTCCAGGGTGTCAAAGACTTGCTGCTGAGCTCGCAGGACCTGTAGCCTAGCCCCTGCCTGAGGTAAGACACCTCCACGTACCCCTGGAGAACTGAGCAGCCTCAGTTCCTTTCAGTGTGGCTCCCAGACTATGAGGAGCTGCCCATCTTTATCCAGTAGCCTTGCTGGCAGAACTGCTGCTCAGAAAGGGAGGAATTGCAGCTCAGTTCCCTCCTCAGCCGAGATGGCTTCTCTCTGATGTTTCACACCACCACTCCGACCTACACGGTGGCACTCTCGACCTGCCAGAGCTGTGCCACTGTGCAGAAAGGAATATACATCTGTGGTGTGACTGGTGAGGGCATGCAGACGGCATAGCAGGAGACTTTCCTGCAGTTTCTTCTCCTCAGGCTCTTCCTTTATTAAAATTTAGAGGTCACCCATTCCCAACTCAGTACCTGCACACCGAGCTTTGGCATGACATTCCATGCTGCACTTGTAAATAGATGGCAAGTACATTCCTGACTGTGGGACAGGGGGAGATGCAGCCTTCAAAACTCTGCCTGGGCCTTCTCTTGGCTGCCCCAGGGGAGTACGTTCTGAATGAGACTGGTATGATCTCACTTACTTTAGTACTTGAGCAACTGTATTTGGTCCAAACCATTCTCCAATTGACTTCCCCTCTCCAACACCCACCTGTGCTGTTTTCATAGTGAAAAAAAGACACACGTACACAAAATCAAAGAAAAATGAGACCATAAAGAATGTGGGAACAATATACAGTAAATACCGTCACTGTCAAACATTCTAGAGTAACTGCAATCTGTATTTAGCAATAACAATTATTTTCTCAATCTATGCTCTTTTCAAAACTTAGGGAGTGCCAGTTTCTTTAATAAACAAAAGGCTTCTAAACTACAATGAGAATTACAAGTTAACAAATGTTAGTGCCCTTTATTACAAATTACAGCAATAAGCTACAAGACTGTCTATTCTAACATTACTGACTCTGGTACCCAAGGCTTACAGAGTTTATCAAGAGCTAGATTCTAGTACATGGCTTTATTTAGGTCTCAGGGAATGTTTCTGTACTACTAGTCTTTGCGCCCATCTGCATACCTTTTTATTTTTGTATAAGCATACACATTGTCTTCACATCCACTTTTTAAAATTATGAATTAACATACTGCAAATTAGTGATTCAACACAGTAGAAATTTCAGTGGAAAAAACCTGAAAGTTTATGTTTGTTCTTACCCATCTGGTGGACTGAATAACAGCAAGCCTTCCTGTCGAGAAAGCATCGTAGGATTCTGTGATATTCTTCTGGTTGTTTTTTGTGTTTTTCCCATTGCCAATCTGAAAGGAAAAATTGATATAGAATAAAAAATGGTGACGTTTTCATTACACTGATCAAATGTCTAGACAGCAGAAAGCTTTATAATGAGATGTTAAAAGACATTTCAATTCATCTCGAATATTTACATTTTGTGTAGAGCTCCTAGAATTCCAAGCTTGTTATTTATCATCAAGCTGCCCTTTATCATCATAGGCTAGATTGTAAAAACAGGGAAAATAAAACAAAACAAAAACATCAACTGCAAACATATTCTGACGGATCATGCTGCGTGTTGATAGCCATTCCAGTATCTCTGAGCTTCCAAGATTATTTAAAAGTACAGGCTGTGTTTAGACCTTGTTGGATTTCTAAGCACCCATTAAATAACAACATAAGATCCATACAGAAAGTCCAAACACTCCACTGGCAGCATCCTGGGATGTGACATGCACGCTTAAGAGCTTGCACCAGGGGGGTTTGGACCTCGTGCTGCTGACAAGTGAGTAGTGAAGAGAAGGGTAAGAGCACTGTCCCACGGTGGCAGGTTTTCCCTTGGCCTCAACTTGGGTGTTACACTAAAAGGTTTATAAAATAATGGCGACAGGATTCCCCATTTGTTCTCCTTCTATGCCTATTTCTCTGCTTCAGGCTGGGATGATTTCACCCAGCTGAATATGAATTGATTCATTAGGAACTGTTACCAGGGCATCAAAGAAAGTCTCACTAATAAATTCAGGGTTTGTGCTTTTAATGGAGTACTTACTGTGAGGAATGTTTTAACAATTCCAATTCGTGTCCATAAATTCGTGTCCATAAATAAATAAGTCCGTAATAATGTAATAATTCTGTTTGAATCCTGCCTGCCTCTGGGCCCTGCACTGGCAGTTTAATTCTTGAACCACAGATGCAGTGTGCCTCAGTCTCCCCCTCATTCCAGTCAATTTATCACGTCTTCAGAAAACACTCCTTAAATTTATGAACCTGTTTGCTTTTGTTATTCCTGACTTCTAGTTCTAACAGTTACAGCCTTTTTTCCTGTCTTCTTCGAGATTGATTTAACACTGCTATAGATGTTATGTAGATGACTGTGAATAGCTGGGAAAGAATGTTTTAATTGCTCGTGAGTTGCCAACCTGTTTGGGAGTTTCAGAACAACTGATAATAACCGGTGACTGCTGGTGACTGTTATGGGATCCTTGGTATCTGGCCAGGGGGGCCAAGAGATTAAGAGGAAGAGAAAAGAAGCTGAAGGACGGTTGGGAGACAAGACCTGCGGAGAGTGTACAGAGAGTGTTCCATAAACTTGGAATAGTGCCAAGTAAGTACAAAGGGTGAGAGGAAGACTACGAGCCTTCAGCATGAAAGACCCCTAGAGACCCCCAGAGGAGACTGATGCGCATGCTCCAGTAGGAGGAACTGGACCCCGGAAGCTAATTTTAATAATCTCTTTTTTTAGAAGTAGTAATGAATATGTATTAGTCTAGGTGCATAAAAATCAGCTGCTTGATGTAACTGGTGTGCGTCCTGGTGGAGCAGAGACTCCCGGTGCACCCAGCGCTGTTTGCTTACCTCTATTCCTTTATATTCTTTTAATAAATCCTATTTTTTTATTTAATCCTAATTTGAATCCTGAGCCATTTATAACAATTTGGGGGCTCGTCCGGGATGGCTATAGTTCCTGAATTCTGATTTAATCTAGGAGAGGCGCCCCACCATTTGGTGGCTCCTGTTTGAGTCAGATCGGGACTGATGCCATCCTGAACCTGAATAAAGGTAAGCAAAGAATTTAATTTTTTTTGAGCTCCCGTGTTGCCGGCTGTTTTTTGCCCGTAATTCTGCGCGCGAAGATCCGGATGAAGACGACAGAGTCGTTTGGATACCGTTCGGTTGGATTCCGGTGTCCGGAATCGAACCGGATGAAGACGACAGTCGTTTGGATACCGTCTGGTTCGATCCCAGACGAAGACAGCAGAGACGCTGGTGGATACCGTCCGATTGGAGTCTGGACGAAGACGACTGATTCGTAAGATACCGTCCGGTTGGGTAAGGGTACGGTTGCCAGTTTTTTTGTGTGTGAGTGTAACTGAGACTTCTAAAGTCAGCGTGGAGGTCTTTTTGTTTTCTCACTGGTTCTAATCTCCTGTCGGGGGGGCTAGACTGGTGAGAAGAGGGATACGTGGGTGGGTGATAGGTCCTAAACCCCCTGCAAGACACTCTCACTGGGCAGCCAAGGGCTGTGGGAATTGCCACTAGTAAAATTCCTGGATGGGTCAGATAAAATCGAAGACCAAGGACCAGAAAGGGAGCAAATTACCAGATATATGACCAAAAAGTCCATTATGAATAATGATTAGAAATTGGAACAATAGGGGCCCCAGAAAATTAAAGAGTAAATTGAAAATGATTATTATATGATAGAATGACCAAAAGAACCCTTAAGACCCCATGTATTTTGATCCACAGAGGACGGGGTCTGTCAGGCTTTGAACATTAATAGTAGAATACCTGTGGATCCAGAAAAGAGCAAGCTGAAACATTGGAATTAGAAATTAGAGAGCAATTGATTAAGAATGAATATGTGCTACTGTGCTGTGCTGCACTTATACCACCAGATAACAGGAGCCTCTCAGGCCCTGAGAACCAGATTAAAAACCTCATGGTTCAGAGTTTAACCAAGGTGTCTGAAATAAGGAGGAGTGTTCACAAAGGGACAGGTTATGTATATGTATAGGAATGTTCATGTATATGTAACTCTTTACTAAAGCAATTTGTCACGTTAGGCCTGCACGACTTTGGGGGGACAACCCGCCCCGTGCTGCACGGCACTGAGTAAACATACCTACTTTACAATCTTACTGACTGTGGAGTCAGCTTTCTGTGAGTCATTTTGGTGAGCCAGGCAGGAGACACTCTGCTCGGCTGCGGGATCGGCTGCAGCGTGGACGCCCCTAGGTGCACCCTGAGTGTTTTTGCTCGGAGGGGACTCCACTCTCAGCTGCTCACCGCGGGAGCAAAGATCTCCTGAAACTGCAGACAAACGGTATGTTTTGGGCTGCTGGAGGGATACTATCTGGAGTGTTAATAATTGTATGTGTTTTTATGTATGTATTTTGTGTTGAAAGTATTTGTGTAAATGTAAGGGTTTGAAACAAAGTGTTACAAGTCACTTCACGAAGAACACAGTCAGAGACAATACTTATTTGGTTGGTTATCATTCTAAATTATATTCCTGTGGTGTGAATGAGATGTGCTGGAGGCCTCCGTGTGCGAGTGTGCTGTGTGAGTGAGACGCAGCGTTGCTGCAAAGCGAGTGCAGAGTTCCGATCCGTTGTTCCGTACTCTCCGCAAGGGAGTGGGCAGAGACGAACGAAGTGCTTCACAGACTGAAAAGAAGTGCTGTTTTATCCAAGTTCTGAGTGGTGGTGCCTAATATATGGGCCCGGCGTATCTTGTGTATCTTGTGTATCCTATTTTTCTCTTAAATGTTTTGACTGTGACAAGAAAAAGGCAGGAGCATGATATGACATGCTTCCTGCAACATATGAGGTCCGCACAGGCCGAGACCTGGACTCACTGAGACCTGGACTCGCTGAGACCTGAACAGGCCGAGAGACCGGAGCGGCGCCGAGAGACCGGAGCGGCGCTGGGAGGCCCGAGACACTACGGAGGGACTACCGCTGGACGGAGAGAGCCCTGAGAGATGCTGCAGAGCCACGGACGGCTCTGAGAGACACAGAATAGACCTGACAGAAGCTGCAAAACGCGGGGAAATTGAAGTAATTGCAGAACATCCGAGATCGAGTTGCTACGGGAGACCAGAGGCGTCAGTGGACACTGGTAGCTGACCCTCACCGTGAGGCGAGTCGGCACAGAGCAAAGGGGCGGACATCAGGACCCTGCAGCCTGTCTGACATAACCATGGAGGCAGCGGCAGCAGCGGCTGTGCTGCTTCACTCTAGCATTCTTTTTATAAAAGGTTTATCTTGCAATGCAAAAAAAGACTATTAGTCCCCAGATCGGTGTTATAACTATTGCTAATGACGACTTAGCTCTATTGCAGGGCAGGAGTGCAGAGACGCAGATTACACTGCCAAACGACCACCGGCAGGCTCTTTCACAAACCTAAGGCTGCAGCCGGCACTGCCTGCAGCCATATAGCAGACGTTACACTCTCTTTCCTAACTAGTAATCATGTGTCTTATCCATGTCTTATCCATTTGTGGTGAATGGCCAGTGACAAAAAAGAAAAGGGGGGGAGACAAAGACAGAAACGGTACAAGGAGGATGCCACTGACACTAACAGCATGGGTAATAGGAGTAGTATAAGTGACACAGGTGACGGTGCAGGGCGCTCTGCCTGCTGCTCACCTTCGCCTGACTGTGCACTGCTGCCAACGGTGCTAGAGTAAAATGTGAAGACTGCTCAGATGGCAGTGATGAGAGTTCTTGTGTGAAGAAGATGTGTACTGAATCTGACTTTGTGTGCATAGATATCAATAAAGTGTGTAACCAGCAGAGAGACTGCAAGGACTGCAAGGGGTGATGCCCCTGAAGGAATGCAACAAAAATGAATGTGACTGTCCAGCTGGGTTTGAGTTTGTAGACAAGAGAAACTGTGGAGATATTGATGAATGTCAAAACCCTGGTATCTGTAGTCAAATCTGTATCAACCTGAAAGGTGGCTACAAATGTGAATGTAGCCGTGGCTATCAGATGAATCCTGCTACAGGAACCTGGAAAGGGCCATACTGGTACAAAAACACAAATAACACCTGTGATTATAATGACACTGCTAAGCAGGGTTTAGGGGTTCATAAAATGAGACAAGGGGTAACAACTACAGTGTTTGGAACAATTGTACAGCTTTGGCCTTACCTCCTGATGTTTTTCTGATTTGTGGGGATAGGGCCTGGCAAGGTATCGCTGCAAATGCTATCAGATGTCCATGTTACTTAGATAAACTCATTGTATTTGCTCCTAGCTTGTTACAGTTGCGTGAGATCACCAGACATAAATGGGCATTGCTTGCATCGGATTGCAATGATAATGTTGAATTGTGTGGGGTTGCAGCTAGAGCGGCATTAGCAAGTTCAGTGCCTGGAGTGGCATCTGCGGCCGCACGTAACAACTTAGAAAATTTGGTATGCTGGGCCAAGAAGCAAGCCTATGCCGTGACAGAGATACTTGAGGAGATGTTACCAGATCAAAATAGTCTGCGACATGCGCTCTTACAGGATCAAGCTGCTATTGACTTTTTGCTTTTGGCTCAAGGGCATGGGTGTGAGGGACTGTACCTTGTTTTACTGACTACTGAAACAGCTGTGAGAACCGCAGAAAGGGACCCATGCATCTAGAATAAAAGGACCAGTAACTACTGAAACTTGGAGGGTTGAGTCCGCTCCTGGGAAACTGAAACTCAAGCTAAGGAAGAACTAATATTCTGGCAACGAGGCTCTGCATGAATTAAGGATGCCAAATAAAGGGGACAAGCCTGAAGGGAGGAAAGGGAGAAGGCAAGACCAGGGCAGGACCCCCCACTGCGGTGTGTATGGTCTACCGAGGGAAGCAACCCCTATGGGTATTGACTGCCGAGTGAGAGGGCCTCGACTGGACTTCTCCCACACTAAGGTCAGGTTGTCCTGAGAAAATAATATAAGACCCTTTTTTTTAACCTATATAAAATTGTGATTCGTTTTCCAGGAGCTGGATCACCCTGACAGGCCGAACGGTAACACAAGCCTGAATCAACCCTGAAGGTGTTTGCCTATTATGATCCAGATACGTGGGCAGAAGACAGATCCTGGGACTATAGGACCCCAGTATATATACTTAATAGAATAATTAGGTTATTAGCTGTAATAGAAATAGTTATAAATGATGAGAACTGCTTTGTATCAAAATAGCCTAACTTTGGATTATTTACTAGCACAAGAAGGAGAAGTCTGTGGAAAATTTAGCTTTAGTAATTGCTGTTTAAAGATTGATAAAAAGGGTGTTTCTTCCTAGTAGCTGATAGAATGTTATGTTCTGGTTTAGGATGAGAAGAATGTTAATAATATGCTGATGTTTTAATTGTTTTTAATTGTTACAGAGCAGTGCTTACACCAAGCCAAGGACCAAGCCAAATTCAGCTTCTCACTGTCCTGCTAGCAGGCAGGCTGGGAGGAGGACCGGACTGCTCGGGGTTAGGTTGGGCATCGGACAGCAGGTGGTGAGCAATTGCATTGTGCATCACTTGTTTCGTACACATTATTACTAGTAGTACTATTATAATCATTATTGTTATTATTATTATTGTTATTATCTACTTGTTTTTATCTCAACTCACAGGCTTCACTTTCCCATTTCTCTCTCCCATCCCAGAGAAGGAGAGGGGGGACGTGAGCGAGCAAACACAAACCTGGAAGGATATGGAATGGGATTTATTTTCATTTATTTTCATTTATTTTTATTTTCATGGCTGCCTGGTGGACCATGGGTTAAAAGAGTGTTATTTTTATTGTTATGTGGTGTAAAGATGTTATTGTCTATACCTTGTATGATACCTTGTCTTACATTATTAATACACTGGGTGATAAATAGTACATTGGTAATAACTTCATTAAAAAAGGAAGGGAATATGTCAATTATGATGCTTAAGGACTGGACCCTCCGAGAACAAACTGATGAAATCCAATTATTAATAACAGAAGAGACACGAATTGGGGATATTAAAAAGAAGATAAGGGATTGTGAGGAATGTTTTAACAATTCCAATTCGTGTCCATAAATTCGTGTCCATAAATAAATAAGTCCGTAATAATGTAATAATTCTGTTTGAATCCTGCCTGCCTCTGGGCCCTGCACTGGCAGTTTAATTCTTGAACCACAGATGCAGTGTGCCTCAGTCTCCCCCTCATTCCAGTCAATTTATCACGTCTTCAGAAAACACTCCTTAAATTTATGAACCTGTTTGCTTTTGTTATTCCTGACTTCTAGTTCTAACAGTTACAGCCTTTTTTCCTGTCTTCTTCGAGATTGATTTAACACTGCTATAGATGTTATGTAGATGACTGTGAATAGCTGGGAAAGAATGTTTTAATTGCTCGTGAGTTGCCAACCTGTTTGGGAGTTTCAGAACAACTGATAATAACCGGTGACTGCTGGTGACTGTTATGGGATCCTTGGTATCTGGCCAGGGGGGCCAAGAGATTAAGAGGAAGAGAAAAGAAGCTGAAGGACGGTTGGGAGACAAGACCTGCGGAGAGTGTACAGAGAGTGTTCCATAAACTTGGAATAGTGCCAAGTAAGTACAAAGGGTGAGAGGAAGACTACGAGCCTTCAGCATGAAAGACCCCTAGAGACCCCCAGAGGAGACTGATGCGCATGCTCCAGTAGGAGGAACTGGACCCCGGAAGCTAATTTTAATAATCTCTTTTTTTAGAAGTAGTAATGAATATGTATTAGTCTAGGTGCATAAAAATCAGCTGCTTGATGTAACTGGTGTGCGTCCTGGTGGAGCAGAGACTCCCGGTGCACCCAGCGCTGTTTGCTTACCTCTATTCCTTTATATTCTTTTAATAAATCCTATTTTTTTATTTAATCCTAATTTGAATCCTGAGCCATTTATAACACTTACGAAGAAGCGTCTGCAGACAATACCGAAGTTCCCTCAGGACCAGCACTCACCTCTCCCTAAGTGTCTGCAGATCAGTGCTTGGGCCAGCATCATCTGCCCGCATCGCAGCATACATCCCCAGCCAGCGTCCGACGAAGGACCCGTGCCTCCTGTTAGGAAAGTTCAGCACAATCAGTGCAGGCTTTCAACTGGGTGCAGCACCACAGAGGACATTTCAGAGTGCTAGAAAACAGATAGGGCTGCTGAAGCCTCCATGAACTGTCCTACAGATAAAAGGCACACAGCAAGACTTTGGTTCCATGCTGTTGGTCTAATTCTAATCTCTGCATTGCACAAATAAACACAATTCATTTATTCCTTGTGGAGCTGACTTACTCTTTTCATTTTTCAAGCAGCATTCACAAACCATTTACTGCATGCTATACAACATGATCACCTGTTTACATACAGACATAAATAAACACTGATTTTAATAATCTTCATGTTTGCATAAACAGTTAAAATGATGCTCAAAATGCGCTAATACTCTAGAAATATTTTCCCAGCCTACGATGCCATCACTTATCTTGCTATTTAATTTAGAACAATGCAGCAAATCTGCAGTATACTCACCACTAGGCAAAAACTTTCTTCTATACGTAAACCACACGTAAACCACAGTAAACCACGCGTGAACACACCTTGGCTTATTGTCTGACTTTGGCTTATGGTGCGTCTGTTGCTGTGTCCAGCACAGTGCAGCCCCTAAATTGCTACCAAAACCTTGCCACAAACCTCAATCCCCCTCTTAAAAGAGACCCTCTTGTTTGTTGCCCTTCTTTCGACACTCTCTAACAGGTTTATGTCTTCATACATATATATACAACAAAACATCAAAGAGCTCAGCAAGGTCCACCAAGGAAAGGAAGCAATGCAGGAGAAAGAAGACAGGACAACAGGGAGAATGGGCAGCATAAGGGAGGAGGCAGCCAGTGGCCTTAAAAACAAAGCCTAAAAAATAACTTCCACTAGTGGGACATAGTGAATTGGAGCTCTGGGGTCTGCATCTAGAGATGTCTTTTCTATTTATCGTCTTGTTGCGGAGATGGGTCCTCTGGCTTTGGTTGTGTTTTTTCATGTTGGGCAATTATCTCCCAAGAAGAACCCCCTGTTGGACAGAAAGGTAGAGGTGTGCTCCAGAAACACAGTGATGGCAAGGAGTCCTCCACTTCATTCTGGCATTTTTTTCCAGCTGGAAGCATTCCCAGTTGTCAACGGAATTGGTTTTGAGGAGTAGGAAAGACAGCATTGCTGGATTTCTGCTTTCTCCTCCATCCTATCAGACCACATCATGAGAGTTGTCTTTGTTTGATGTTCCTATGTCGCGTTCTGTTATTCTATATTTTTTTCTCTCTGATGTGATTTTATGTTCTTCTGTTATGTTATGTTCTTATGTTCACAACAGGACTCCTTGCCAACACCGCCTCACAGACACCTGGGCCAAAGAGCAGGGCCTTGAGCGGCTAGCTCACCATGACAGAGCTCATTTCCTTCCCAGTAGCTGCCAGGTGCCCTCTGGGGGCATTTTGGGGCTACAGCATGGGAAGACTTCCTTGGGGTGGGAAGCCATTGGGCTAGGAAATGGGCAATGTTCCCTAGGAAGGAAATCCCTGGGAAGCAAAAGCCTTGGGATGGGAAGTCTTGAATGGGGTGGGTACCATTCCCTGGGGAAGGAAGTGCTTGGAGAAGTCCTCCAAGAGAGGGGAATTCTTTGGGACGAGGTCTCTTTGGCTGAAGAAACGCTTCGTGTTGATGGGGCAGATTTCGTCTGGGTTGCTGGGAATGTGCCATGCGGTGAAATGGCAAGGATGGGCACTGCCGCTGAGGCCGAGAAGCTGGTCCTGGGCTGGGCAAGCCTTGGGCCGGGCAAGTGGTGGTGTGGAAGCGTCCTGGGCATGGCAAGTGCTGCGTGGGAGGGAAAGCCTGCTGGGGATGGCCAAGTCTTGCGCTGGGCAGCCTGCTTGGCTCCAAAGCCTGCAGTCCTCCCCAAGATGTCGGCGAGGGGCTGGTCAGCCGTTGGGACGGAACCCCCGTTGCCCGCGTTCCCCAAGCAACCGCCCCACTCTCCAGCCACCATGGCAGGTCCAGCAGCCGGCTCCCGCTCCTCCCGGGGCTGCGGCCCTGCTGGCGAGCCCAGCGCCCCAGAGCTCAGCCCAGCGCCCTTTTTCCCACAGAGGGTTTCCCCAGACGGCTTCCGCGGCTTCCGCAGACGCAAAACTCCCCCTTCGTCGTCCCAGCCGTGCCGCCAACGGTGGCTGCCTGGCTGCTTCCCTCCCTCCGCGGAGCGACGGCGCTGCCCTTGCAGCCCCCCCAGGTACCCACCCTCCCCTCCGCACTGCCCCAGGCCACCCTCTGGCACGTGGTGCCGGGGGTCCAGGGGCAGGTGCTGCAGCTCCCCGCCAGGGTGCAGCTGCCACCTGGGGGGCACCTCCCAGCCCAGGGGCACCACCTGCAGCTTGGGCAGCTCCCCGCCGCCGCCGTGGGGCAGCTCCCTGCTGTGGGGCAGCTCCCCCACAGCGCTCCTGTGGGTGCCCCCAGTGTCTCCCAGCCCCTGCTGATGTGGACGGGGACGCTGGTGCCCCAGGATGGTGCTCCCCTCTGCTTGAGGCCCAGGGCCGTGCTCCATGGGGAGCTCCTGCACCCTGCAGGCACCTGCCTGCTGCAGGCCCCTGCCTACCCTGGCCCCCCACCACTCCTCGTGCCGGGGCCTCCGCTGCGGGGGCAGGCGCTCCCCGCGCCCCGCACCCTCAGCAGCAGCCGGGGGCAGCTGCCGGAGCCCTGCTTGCATGCCGTGGGGCTCAGCGAGGACCAGGGGCCCCCGCTGCCCGGCCCCACTCCCCCCGAGCCTGCCCAGGCTCCAGCGACCGCCAGCACCCAGACGGCGACGCCCGACGGTGAGTTTGGGGCTGGCCCAGCCGGCCGCTGGGCGCCCCACACCCAGGAGCCATGGCAAAGCTGGCAGCGGGGGATGCTTGGGGGATTGCATTGGCTTGCTTTTTCCTCAGCGGCGACACTTGCAGAGGTGCCTGAGGAGCCCCTGGAGCTGCTGGAGCTGGGCCCCGATGCCTTCGCCGAGGCCTTTCCCCAGCTGGCAGGGGACAGCCAGCAGCTGCAGCACCTGCAGGACCAGCTCCCGGCCGACCTGGACAGCTCCGGCTTGGAGGAGCTGCTCAGCTGCCTGGATGCCGTGGAGCTCCAGGACGCCTTCGCCGCTGTCCCCAGCAGTCCTGTCCTCAAGCGCTTCCTCTCGCAGCTGCCCGACCTCTGCGAGGACATCGAGGAGCCCAGCACACAGGGACTGGCAGCCACCAGAGCGCTGGGTGAGGTCCCCTCAAGCCCTGGGCTGCACCCCGACAAGGTGCAGGCTGGGCGGGCGCTGCAGCCCCCTGCAGCTGCTGTGCCGCCACTCAGCTCCCCCCTCAAGCCTGCAGCCCGGCCCCAGCTCAGGAGAGCCCTGCCCAAAAGGCCCCCCCTGCAGGAATTCATCCCTGCCCGCAGGAGAACCCTGCCCCAGCCTCCCTTGGCTCCCCTCAAGAGGCGCCCCAACCCTGACTGCCTCCCTGCCCGCAAGAGACCCCTGCCCCAGCCTCCCCAGGCTCCCGTCCAGAGCCCCCCCGACCCTGACTTCCTCACTGCCCTCAGGAGAGCCCTGCCCAAGCCTCGCCTGAGTCCCCTCCAGAGCCCCCCCGACCCTGCCCGCAGGAGACCCATGCCCAAGCCTCTCCCCAAAAGGCCCCCCCAGCAGGAATTCATCCCTGCCCGCAAGAGAACCCTGCCCCAGCCTCCCTTGGCTCCCCTCAAGAGGCCTCAACTTCTCCCAGCCCTCAGGAGAGCCCTGCCCAGTCCCCCTCGCAGTCCCCTCCAGAGCCCCCCGCTCTGGAGGGGACTGCCCACGGCTCTGCCCACGCAGCCGCGCACGCTGCAGCGTCCGGCGCAGCCCCGCGGGGACTACGTGCCCTGCGTGGGGCCCTGGGCGGGCGGCGACGCAGCGCCCACACCGCTGGAGGAGCAGGAGTCGTCGGTGCCCATCACGCCGCAGCAGCGTCCCGAGCGGGAGCGCCTCAAGAAGCTGGCCCAGGAGGAGCGGCAGCGGGCGGCCCACCACATGAGGATCGGCCCCGGGCAATTCTTCGAGCAGCGGCAGAAGGACCACGCCAGAGCCTACTCTTACGGCTACCCGTGACCGACCTCGGGCTTCTCCTCGACGGCCCCCGCAGCACCCAGGCCCGCTCAGCACGCAGGCAGGCACAGAGACCTCTGCAGGCACCTGCTCCAGCTTCAGCCACGCTCCTCAGCCCTTGCCCCTCTCGCTTGCCCTCTCCCCTTTCTCGTGCTGGACCTACGCACTGCTTGCCACTCTCAGGGATGGGCAACGGCAAATGCCAATGGCAAATGCGCGCGCGCCTCACCCAGGAAGGTGGCAATGGCAAGCTGGGGGGATGCTGGCAGCAGCTGGGCTGGGAAAGCTTGCCCATGGCAACTGCTGCTTGGGACACCAAAGGGCTGAGAGACAAGACTTAGCTCTTCTTTCGGGGCATTGCTCTTCTTTGCTGCCTTCTGGATTACATTCCTCTCCTTAGGTGCTCACTCAGCAAGGCCTCTGCCTGCAGAAAATTTTCTGCAGAAAATGCAGAAAATGGGTGCATGGCTGGATGGATGGGTGGGTGGGAGTTGGGAATTCAGCCTTGGGATCAGAACTGGGACGTTGTTGGGATAGGAAATGATCAGTGGGATGGGAAGTGATGATGGGGATAGGAACTCATTGGCACGGGAAAAATGGGTTTTATTTGTATTAAATTTACATTTTAAAATTTTATTTAATTTCCTGGGTTTTATTATTTATTTAATTAAATCCACTTTATTGACTGTGTTGTACAGTATGGCATTGTTTCATTATTATAAAATGATAAGTATTTAATATTATTAATTAAACAATATTTATATATTTTATACTCGTAAGGGGGTGTCGAGAGGCAGGAGACCTTTTCTCCATTAACACCAGCGACAGGACCCACGGGAACGGGGTTAAGCTGAGGCAGGGGAAATTTAGGCTTGACATAAGGAGGGGGTTCTTCACAGAGAGGGTGGTTGCACACTGGAACGGGCTCCCCAGGGAAGTGGTCACTGCACCGAGCCTGTCTGAATTTAAGAAGAGATTGGACTGTGCACTTAGTCACATGGTCTGAACTTTTGGGTAGACCTGTGCGGTGTCAAGAGTTGGACTTGATGATCCTTAAGGGTCCCTTCCAACTCAGGATATTCTATGCTTCTATGATTCTATGATACATTATAAATTATCAATATTCTCATTTCTTATTTTGTTTGGTTTTATTCCTTTTGTACCCTATTAAAGTCTCTTTATCACAGTGCACTGGTTTGTTCTTATACTTTTTCTTACACTGTGGAGCCCAAAACTGCACTCAGTACTCAGTA
Source organism: Anas platyrhynchos (assembly GCF_047663525.1). Classification (NCBI taxonomy): domain Eukaryota; kingdom Metazoa; phylum Chordata; class Aves; order Anseriformes; family Anatidae; genus Anas; species Anas platyrhynchos. The sequence continues at coordinate 15,596,864 of NC_092605.1, read as the reverse complement.
CATGGAATACCAAGAGACACTGCCTGTCATTTTCTCTTCTCCGCAGAAGCTCTGTTGCTAACACTGTCCAGAAATCACCACTGTCACAGACAGTAGTAGCATTCCCTCCTCCCACAGTTGGTTCTTCCCCCCCAACACTTAGACACCATCCAGAAAAATAAGAAGAATAATACTAATAAAGTAAATAAAATAAAATAAAATAAAATAAAATAAAATAAAATAAAATAAAATAAAATAAAATAAAATAAAATAAAATAAAATAAAATAAAATAAAATAAAATAAAATAATAAAATTAATTAAAATAGTCAAAAGCCGTCAGGAAGGCAGTGGTGCAGACTGTGGAGAGCCTGGGTTCAAATCCTTCTTCTGTGAGGCTCTGAACCTATATCCCACCACAATCTCTCTGCTAATGTATGGCAGGGAAAGGAGGAAGAAAGAACATATCTCCTGCACTTTCCATTTATTGTTGACTGACAATTCTGTAGAGTTATAAAGCCTCAATCAGTGAGATACAGGGTTCTTCTCACACTGTCTCACTGTGCCCTAAGCGGAACAGCTCTCATTTAATAGATGCTTCACCACAAAATCATGAGTCATCTGCAGTTTTGAACTTTTCTGGGATCAAGTCCCTTCAGATGGTTGAGGAATCTGCTCCAGCACCTATGTAAACTGGTGCTCTACTAAGCTAGTGAGTGAACAAGAGAGAAATCCTCTGCTAGATGACTTGACAAATTGGGTCTGAAAATAGTGTTGAGGCAGAATAGTCCACGATTTTTGCCTTGGGTGCACAGAGGGATTGGGTGTTGTAGACTTCTTTTATTCTTCATTAAGATAAACATTTTCAAAAATGTGCTTGTTCAACCTTGCTCCCACTGTGTGCATGGGAGGGAGATAACTGAAAGTGGGGAGCGTTGCTTGGATCCTGCAAGTGGCTGAGGTCCAGTGGGGTTGGAGGCTTTCTTCCTCCTTTTGGAAATGCAAAGCAACCCTGCACCTCCCCTGCACTTGCAGAAGGATCATGACAGCCCAAAGCACAGCGGCTTTGTAATTGCTGCATACACTTCGATCGGATTTACGTGGCAAGGGTTTGGTAGCAGGGGCCTGCAGGGATGGCGTCTGTGAGAACAATCCAGACAACAGCCAGCTCCAGATAGCTCCAAAAGGGCCCCGGCGCTTGCCAGAGCTGAGCCAATAAGCGATGTTGTTTGCACCTCTGGGAGAGCAGATGTAAGAAGGGGGAAATACTGCTGCACAACAGAAGCTGGAAGAGCAAGGCGTGAGAAGCAGCCCTGCAGCCCCCAAGGTGAGTGCAGCAGGAGGCAGGAGGTGCTCCAGGCTCACAGCAGCAGTTCCCCTGCGGGCTGTGCAGGGAGAGGCCCCTGGTGGAGCAGGCTGTCCCCCTGCACCCATGGGTCCCACATGGAGCAGATCTCCACGCTGCTGCCCCCCTGTGGGTGGAGGAGCCCCCGGTGGAGCAGGTGGCTGTGGCCTGGAGGAGGCTGCGGCCTGTGGAGAGCCCCCGCAGGAGCAGGCCCCGGGCCGCAGCTGCAGCCATGGAGAGGAGCCCACGGGGAGCAGGGGCAGAGAGGGACCTTGGAGGAGGGAACTGTATCCTCTTTTTTCATCGGTGCTGAGATTGAGGATCAGGATTTCGTGGTAGGAATTTGTTTAGATGAACCAATTTACCTCCATATGGGTTTTGTATGTTTGTTTCACCTTGTCTTGCAGGACCATCTTGGCTGGGTCTGCAGTGTTGTGCAAAAGTGAAGTTTTTCACAATAAAGAGCAGTTTTTTTTTCGGGGAAAAGGCTGAGGTGGCCTTCATCAGAGTCTTGTGACCTGAAAATGCAGAAAATGGGTGCATGGCTGGCTGGATGGGTGGGTGGGAGTTGGGAATTCAGCCTTGGGATCAGAACTGGGACGTTGTTGGGATAGGAAATGATCAGTGGGATGGGAAGTGATGATGGGGATAGGAACTCATTGGGATTGGAAAAATGGGTTTTATTTTTATTGCATTCAATCCACTTTATTGACTGTGTTGTACAGTATGGCATTGTTTTATTACTATAAAATTATAATGATTATTATTTAATCTTATCATGTTTGCATCTGTTGTTGTGAAGCAATGTTAAGAACAGCAACAAAAAAGTTCCCTACTTGCTAGCAGCATCCCTACGTTTGCTGGGGTCTGCTCTGTGCATTTTGAAGACCGTTCCATGCTATTCAGCCCCTTCAGGAGGAAATGGATGGTTCTAGGAAAATGCGTCTTGACCTGATGCAAAGCTGTGACTCAGCACCCTGCAGCCCCCGCAACCCCTGGCATTTTACCTGCAGCCCCTCCAACAACTCTGATGTTCCCTGCATCGACTTCAACCACTGCGCTGGGACCTGAGGCCCCTCAAACCCGTGTCACTCGCCCTGCAGCCCCTCCAGCCCCTGGCATGTTCCCTGCAGCCCCTCGAGCCCCTGGCATGTTCCCTGCAGCCCCTCCAAGCCTGGCACAGGCCCTAAGAGCTGGCTCTGGGGACTACCCCGGTGCTGTCTCAGGCGCCAATACACACAAGGGGAAGGAATGCATGCAGAAGTCATCTCGTTTCGGAAGGGCAGAAAGTCCTCCCAAGAAGGGGAAGGAGCAAGAGGAAGGCAAGGCAGCCTACCCCAAGGTAGGGCCATCCCAGGGAACAGGAGGCTGTTGGAAAGGAGAGCAGAGAGAAAAGCAGCAGCAAGCAGGTGATCCCCATCCCTGGGCGAGCTGCGAGCCATGGGACAAGATTGCAGCTGTCCTCCAGGCGAGCACATTGTCAGCTGGCTGCTGCGCTGCTGGGATAGCAGCTGCAGGAGCCTGGCAGCAGAGGGCAGGGAAGCCAAGCAGCTGGGATCCTTCTCTGGGGAAGGGGGCACTGAGAAAGCGCTTGCAAACGGGGCACAAGCCCTCAGCCTCTGGAGGCGGCGCCTGGCAGGCGTGAAGGAAAGGGATCCCTTCAAGGAAGATGCTGTGGGCTTGCTGAGGCTCGAAGAACAGATGCTGCTGGCTGCTACCAGCGTGCTGCAGCAGCGGCAAGAGAGAGCAAACCGTGGTGGTTTTCCTCAGCTGGGCAGCTGAGCTCCAGCACAAGCGCTCTCTCCCTGCCCCTCCTCCAATGCCAAGGGGAGAAAAGAGGCTGGAAAGGGCTCAAGGGCTGCCAGAAGGACAGGGAGATCACTCCACAAGGAGCGTCACGGGCAAAGCAGGCTCAGCACAGCCTGTTCCAGTCCAGCCCGGGGCCTGCTCCTGCGGGGGCTCTCCACAGGCCGCGGTCTCCTCCTGGCCACAGCCACCTGCTCCACCGGGGGCTCCTCCAGCCACAGGGGGGCTGCAGCGTGGAGATCTGCTCCACGGGAGACCCATGGGCTGCAGGGGGACAGCCTGCTCCACCAGGGGCCTCTCCCTGCACAGGCCGCAAGGGAACTGCTGCTGTGAGCCTGGAGCACCTCCTGCCTCCTGCTGCACGGCCCTTGGGGGCTGCACAGAGCTTTCCCACTCCTCCCTGAGCCAGAGGCTGCTGGGCAGCAACTTTTGTTCCCTTTCTTAGATGCAAGATCCCTTCTTAAATTCAGTCCAGCCAAGTAGGAAAAGTAAATGTGGACAGCTGTACCTTGGCAAAGAAGATAGTAGGGGACAAGGAGGTTTAGCAGTCAAGATGGAAGGTGATGCCATGAGACTTACAGGCTAGTAATGTTCTAGTGAAACCCAGCCTTCCTAAAGAAACCTGCCTGACTACTTCACGTGAATAACAGACTCTGTTCAGCTATTTCCTAACATAGAAAGGGTGCTGACTGCTTCTTCAGAGTAACATGGTAGTGATACTGCTGAAATAGTTGTGGTTCAGACGTAGATCTGATTTCTCCTAAGCACGCTGAATTCACAGCTGTTGATCCTCCAGAGGAGGCTTTGCAATTGAACACCTGGAGAATAGGTAAATTTCCCGCTGTTCTTCTCCTCTCCTCTTGTTTTGTTTTGTTTTTGTTTTTTTTTTTTTTTCCTAGTAGCATAGGCTTAAGACTCTGAAGAAACGGGCTGCTTTTTTTCATTTCCAACACTGGCTGTTCCTCCTGTAGAGATTATATCAAACAGTCTTGAAGTGCTTGATGACTTACCAGTCTGCAGATTTATTATCAAACCAAAAAAAACCCCGACTTGGTAGACTATTTTTTTCTTACTTTTGAATGACTACTAGGAAGAAGGTTGTTCCGGCATCAAGAAAGTCACGTGGAATGTAATAACATTTACTGAACCAGTAAATAAAAACTATATTTTTCTATTAGTTCCATTGTTTCAACTCTTCTGACGCTTATGGATGGCACAGATAACAGAGGGGAGATCGTGGTAATCGGAGCTACCAACAGACTGGATTCTATAGATCCTGCTTTACGAAGACCAGGACGCTTTGGCAGAGAGTTCCTCTTCAACTTGCCAAATAAAGAGGTGAGAACTTAAATTCAACGTTAGTTCTACCATGGCAAAGTCCAACTTTATAGGAAAAAAAAATAATTGACAACTTGAACAAAAGAGTGATATGTGGAGACACTGCAAAGTTGTACCTGTTTGCTTAATTATTTAGTCCACTTGGGCGTTTTCATCATGAAGTTGTGTTTTTGGTCTCAATCCTTCACTTATGAATGAATAGGGGACGTGTTTGCATTTGATTGTGCCCCGGATCAGTGGTAGTCGTTTGAGTCATAATTATTTTCTTCTTTATAGTAATTGTAGCAATTTGAAGCATTGTGCCAGAAGTGCTTTCTGTGCATTTACTGACTGAAAAGCAAATGTGATGAAGTAATGAGACTGTCACAATGAAAGCTTGCTAAGTTTTAGAGAAGTTTTTTGGACAACAAAGAAATGTTTCTGGATAAATTTTTCATTACAGTATTTTCCTCTGGGTCATTAGGTCTCGTATTTTGGAAACTTGTTATTGAAGCTATAAATGCCTTTTCTTTCATTGTAGGTTCCTATAAAAAGTTCAGTATAACAAATAAGAAATATTCAATTTCCTGGTTGAAAATGCAGAGTGTATATTAAATAACTGTAAAATACTTGAAAGTTGAGCAAGTAAGAAAAGCGTATTAATAGATGAGGGGTTTTCAAGGAGGACTGTTTGTTTGTTTGTTTGTTTGTTTGTTTGCTTTTTGGTTTGTTTGTTTCTTGTTGGTATTTTTAAGGAAAACTTGGGACAAGCTAAAACGCAATGATTTTGCTTCCAGGCTAGAAAAGAAATTTTCAAGATTCATACTCATGACTGGACCCCTAAGCCACCGGACATGTTGCTTGATGAACTAGCTGAGAAATGCATTGGTAAGACTGAAACCAAAATGGATTCTTGCTTGTGAGCAAGTTGTAAAGAACCTTAGCTTGTACCAGGCAGTACCCAAGCTCTTGTGCCTTGCTGCACAACTAGTCAACGAGGCAGCTGGCACGCCTTCATAGCAATCAGAGTTAGATGCTTTCATCTATTTACTCTTTGTTGTCGTTCTTTTTGTTGTCTGAAAACGTTAAATGGTTCTGGGGCATCTTCCTCAAGAGTATAGTTTTTGATGAGGAGTCTGCTTCAGCTGCATAAGCGCAGGATATCAGACAGCGCGCAACATGAAACTTCCCTGCAGAGCGGTAGCACTTTGAATTCCCTGTTAACCTGTTTGGTTTTGGCATTACAAATTGTTTAAATGTTGCATGTTGTAAACCTGGGCCTTGACTGATGTAACGTTTGATTTTTGTTTGTTAGGATACTGTGGTGCAGATATCAAATCTTTATGTACTGAAGCTGCACTGTGCTCTCTACGTCGATGCTATCCTCAGATTTATGCAAGTAGGGAGAAGTTGCTACTAGACGTTAATTCTATTAAAATAAAAGCAAAGGACTTTTTCATGGCTCTGAAGAAGGTTGTTCCGGCATCAAACAGGATCGTGGCTTCACCCGGACAAGCACTATCACCCATTTTCAAGCCACTTTTTAAAAGATCAGTAGCGAATATTTTACAAGTTGTGCAGAAGATCTTCCTGCATGCACAGCTCGCACTAAAGGAGGACCGACAGCAAGGTATAACCACAGCATCCACTTCTTTATAATTCTGCTAAAGCAAAAACTTGTGGTTTGTGCAATCAACTTAAACCTTTCAGACATAATGATGGTAGAATTTTATTATTTGCATGTGCATGTCTTTCTTTTGGGCATGTCTGGAAGATAACGCATAGGTTTTATTCTGGATTCGAAACTGAAATGCCAAATGGAAGCCCTGAATGATTCAATACACAGTAAAGGACGATGCGTTCTCTACTGAAGCATCCTGCTTCTGACGGCAGCTAAGATAATTAGCATTTGTAGAGGTTGACTTGAGGTTTGAAGTATAAGGCACCTATTTTTCTTTAAAAAATCAAAACTCAGATATTTGGAGGGGAAGCATTTCTAGGTCAATGTTTCTAATTCCTTTCTGAAGAATGTCGGGACCAGGATACAAGTATAACTGGTCTAAGCTAAATATTGTTTTAGCTATCATCGTTTTTAACCAGTCTCCTAATTTAAATGTTTGTGGATCGTACTATACATGTGCATGTGAGATCAATTAGCATTGATATTTACTAGATGAATGGAATTCTGTGGCCATCACATCCTTAATCTCCGTGCTTTCATTGTGGGAACCTCCTCCAGAAAGAAATGGTCTTGTTTGTTTTTTTTGTTTGTTTGTTTGTTTGTTTGTTTGTTTTTAGCTATTTAGCAACTGCGGAAATTGTTTGTAATCTCCTTTATTCTAAGGGGGAGAAAAAAATCACCAAGAGTAGCGTACCTTATACGTACACATCAGTGGGACTTAGTACAGCTTTGTAGGGCCTTGTGCCATCTCCTTAGATCTGTGGTGGGATGAACTCTAGGAAATAGCTTTCAGTGTGTGCTCTCAAATGAAGAAAGGGTTTTGGCACTGATTTAGAAGCTGTATTCATGTAAGAGAACGAGACAAAGGCTATTCAGGAAAGTTAACAAACCTCTTTTGTCTTTCAGACCATTTAAATCCTATTTTACAAGATGATACGTTCGACAGTGATGACGATGCATCCTTGGTTTCTGGAGATGAATTAAAAGATGGAATGCCTGACAGACCAGAGAAAAAACGCCTCTGTTTCAGCAGGTAAAGAAAGATAGATCCCTGTTATGTTTAAATTCTCAGGACTGCTGAGTCTTTGTAAACAGTTCCAGCTGTTAAAAGTGCGAGGGGTGGTAGACGAAGGGGTAACATCAAGTTTGTGTGTTGAAGGGGTGCTTGGTATTCACAAGGAGAAAGGGTGAAGGGACTAAAGTGGTAATGAAGTTGCTCTGAATGACCAAATTGAAAAGCCCAGGCTTCTCTTCCTAAGCCAAAGTGATCCGTAGACTACCAGAACACGTTGACTTAATCCATGGCATTCTTTGAAAGACTCAAGACCACATAAATGTCCTGTCTGTCCTTTTAGCTAAAAATACCCCAACTTTATGGGTTTGTGTTGCCACCTTTTGCCCTTCTGTTTTCCAGGATTCTTAAACCAATGGTGAATTATGTAGCAGAAAGAAAACTGAGAAATGGCTTGTTAAAACACCTTGAGAAAAATCTGAATGGTGTCTTTATTTGTTAAGCCACCAAGTTGTGTTAATCTTGTGGTATTTTAGTATGGAAGTCATGCAAGCCCACTGTTGGAAAGTTAGATCATGTTGTCACAGCTGGATCAGTTATTTTTCTCAGTTTCTATTGCTGTGCTGTCCAGAAGATTTTCTGTCCTCTAGAGCAAGGCGAAGTCTCTAGCATCTTTGATTTAAGCCAGCAAAGGTACAGCCTGATTGTAGTGGGGAAACAAATGCTCCTCACAAATTTATTTCCTAGTAGTAAAGCAAGATTGCAGGGATATTAATTTGCAGTCTTGGTTCAGTAAAGAATAGGAAACACAAGGGAAGAAGATGAAACAATTGGAATGACTGAATAACTTAACTGGAAATCTTACATGTATTTAATGTACCACTGCCATTTGGATTATTTGGGGATGGAAAAGTAAGTCTATAGGAAAATTACTTGGAACATCTGTGTGTGTCTATTCAGCACCTCATTTATAAACTTGTTTTCTTAACTCTTGTTCTAGGAGTGCTTTCTGTGAACCAACATCACGCTGGCCCCGTCTGCTAATAGTAGGAAAAGAAGGGTACGGCCAGGTTTCTTACATGGCACCCGTGGTGTTGCACGCTTTGGAGAAGTTTCCCGTTCACACCCTGGACCTTTCTGTTCTGCTTACAAACGTTGCACCGCCAGAAGAGATCTGCAGACAGGTACCTTTTTTCTTTTTATTCTCATCGGATTCACTGACTGTATGTAAAGGATCAATCGAGTTGCAAGTAAGGTGAGCAAAATTCATTGTTAATGGAGGTGGCGTTGTTTTAATGTGCTGGGATGTTTGCTTCTGTCTGAAAATCCCCTTTTCTTTTAGACAAAACCACAAACAATCTGGATGTTGTACATGTCCACATTTTCCATACCCAATTTTACAGTGATGATGTTGCTAGCAGCTCAGGAAGCTGGGCGGTGTTGCTAATAAACATCTCTTTGTGGAAAGAAATGCTGCTCATCTCCCTGGGATCCAGAAAGTAGTTCTCATTGCCTCCGAAGACTGTGTGCTCCCAGTAGATGGCTCTGTATCAGACTGCATGTCGGCTACTTTTTGTAGCCTTCTTCTAAATTGTATTAGTAAGGCAACCAAGGTTTGGGGCTTCTGTTTATTTTGTTTTCACACGGACATACACAGCTTGTGCCGTTGCAGTATGTGCAATAAAAGCATTAACATTCACTAAACACTTCATTTGCACGCTGATGTGGTTTTAACTAGAAAAAATAAACAGATCTGGTGGTTTTACTTTTAGGCAGGAAATCCATTTTATTGTTTGGCATCACTACCTTTAAATATTTTTACCTTTAGTGGGAACATTTGAGAGCCATACAAGTAAGGACAGACATGTTACACGACTGAATACTGATGTGTCCTATAAGAGGGACATTTCCTTTCTTTGTTATGTGATGATTGTGGCTGTGGCCATATAGCTACGGTGTCTAGCCACTGCCTGAATATATCCTTCCCATCTTCTGACTAGAGTTCTTCGAATACTGGTAATCTGAAAGGGTGCACAGAGAAATTCCTTATGTGAAAGGATGCTTGCCACTCTGTTCACATAGTTTCCTTTCATGGGGCAGTCAGGTGGCTATGTAGCTATGTATTAACAGGTTATTCTACGTGTTTTAGTTTTCTTACCCAAGCTTTCCTTTTCACTAGCTGATCCGAAATGCTCAGAAGACAGCACCAAGCATAATTTATGTCCCAGATATCCATTTATGGTGGGACAACGTTGGACCTGCCTTGAAACTTACTTTTCTAACTCTAACTCTTCCAGCATTTTCGCCAGTTTTGCTGCTTGCTACGTCTGATGTACGTCACTCAGATCTCCCAGAAGAGGTATTTGTCAATACTTTTCTTACTATTTCTTCAGTGTCTTGTAATTTATGAATGCTTTCAGCATCAAAATGCTGCACTTTCTTAAATGCCTACTGTTATTACTCAGGCACCCTAACAAATCACTTAAAATTTGCTTAGAGAAAAAGAATACTGTGAAAGCATCTGCTTAAGGTTTTTTCTGAGTCAAGCAAGTGACTTTCACCCCCTTCTCATGCATGCAAATAATAAATTAATACAATAATTCTGGTGGCTACAAAGTGGTTCAGTCAAGAATATGCAGTGCTTGAAATGACAAGAAGATGTTTTTACTGAAGAGATTTCTTCTGACAGTCTGCCATTCCATGCTATGTTGGGTAAACTGCTAATAATGCAATTTAGTAGAGAATTGAAACAGTTTGATTAAAAAAAAAAAAAAAAATCAGTTTCTTTCTTCATATAGGCCAAAGCTTTCCAAGCTGGAAAGCTGAGTTCCAATTTCTGCTCAAGTAACTTTGGAATGGAATTCTAGTTGTATTCCTAAATAAACTGTAGTAAAAGTACATGCAGAACTTCATTGACTTCTGAGAGTTTACATTAAGGGAAGGTGCCCAAAACAGGAACACGCTGTTCTCATTCCGATTATTTTGTCTCAGTTACTGGGGGAAGAGAACAGGTCTTACCTAGATGTGTTTATTATCAACTGCTTTGAAAGTGCTTGAGTTCCCACAGAAGTTTTTGTACAGGTTCTAAATTCCTTCTAAAATAAGTAGTGAAATTCCTTACCTACCTTTTAATACTAGAAATTGAAAATGGAGGAAGATGTAGAGGTACTAGCTACTTCAGACACCTTTTGGTAGAGAAATAAAAACTCAGCAAAAAGCCCTCACTTGTCTGCTGAAGCCTTTCTCTTCCCTCTGTAGCCATAAAGGTTCTAAGTAAAGGATGCAGCAGGGCCAGTAAATACAAAGGAAGCGATGTTGGATGTGGTGAAAGCCATTACTTTATCAGTGTAGCGTACAATCCCTTCACCAAGATTTAATTCTACAGGTGATTCTTAAAGGTGATATTTGAATTTGCCATGCCAGCCTGTGAAAATGTAGCCATTTAAGGCCAGGAAGATAACTTTTTTCAGTTTGTGTTCTTCAGGTTATTATTCATTTTAAAAGGTACTCATCTTTTTGGAATAGAAGATGAGTTTTTGTGGCCTTAAATCTGAAATGTCTTTCCTCCTTCTGCTTTAGATCCAAAAATTATTTAATAAGGAATTTGGAGAAGTGTGCAATATTGAGTTGCCTGGTAGGGCAGAGAGAGCAGCTTTTTTTGAGGACCTAATTCTAAATCAAGTGGCTAAGCCTCCTGTAAAGAAAACAGGTGAGGAGGATATAAGAAGTACATCTAAAACTTTCCTATCGAAGTTACTAGCTCTTTGGGATTTGCTCTGGTGGTCATTTTCTGTCAGTAATTTTGTCATATGCTTGTATTTGAGTACTGTAAATTGGCTAATTTTTCCTGATTAATTGAAGTTGATCGGACATTGGAAGTCCTGCCTGTAGCACCACCAGCTGAGCCTCAGAAGCCACAAGAGGAAGAAGTAGGGATGCTGGAGGAGGAAGAGGAGGATACCTTGCGTGAACTTAGAATTTTCTTGAGGGACGTTACTCACAGACTTGCCACTGACAGACGTTTCAGGGAATTTGCAAAGCCCGTTGACCCACAGAAGGTAAACTAGTGCTGATCTGTGTGTGTCTGTAACTTCTCAGCGTTCGTATTTCTCAGCGTTTTGGGGAAGGTTCAACTTTGTTTTTAGGGCTGCACTATTAGGATTTTGCAAGAAGCAGAGGCAGTGCTTTTACTTCTGCTGACTCTCAGATGTCTCTTATCGGATTATTCGCTGAAAGCCCTGGTTTCATTCTAAGAAGCCAGTCCAAATGCCAACACAGTCTGTTCGTGAAAAGGCTTTGATATGTAGGCATGTCACAGCACTGAAAAGCACAGAGATCTTTCCTTATAATTACAAACAGTACTTACAGGACTACTTTAATGAAGTCTAAAGCCCTTTATTGGACTGTCAGTTCCTGTGGGAACAGGAATAGGAGCAGCCGTTTGTAAAAATAAGTTTTGAGATCCTGTTCTCTGTTTCATCTGGAACTCCTCAAGAGGAATCAACCATAAGTGCAGTGTGTTTTCTTTTTCCTCCAATAGGCTGCTTAGATCCCTTTTTCTCCTTAATTGATTAGATAAGCCTAAACTAGGGGCGTATATTTCAAAGACAGGTGTAACTTGACTATACCTGCGGATCAGCAAAGGCCTCTTCACGTGGGCATCCACTGGCTTTTCTTCCCCTTTTCTCCTAGGTTCTTGAGCTGTGAAAAATCTAGACAGATACGTATGTCTTCATCTGAACTAGTCATTAGGCTCCTCTTATGGTCTGAGGGAAGAAACCAGCACCTCTGGACCCAGTTATCTCATTCTAAAGTAGATGCCTGCAATAGGTACTTCACAGGTGCAATTCATGCACCTTTTCCTCAATGTCGACAGCAAAAAGAATGTCGGATGGCTTACTCAGCTTTCACTGTTGTGATTTTCTGAAGCAAAGTGAAATGAATCTCCCACCCTCAGTGTTTCTTCTGTACCATGCACGTGCTTCTGACCTCCCTACTTCTTGTTGTCCTCTCCTAGCAGCTCTAATGCCAGTTGAAAGAGCCCTTCCATTTTTGAGAAGCAAACTGGTTAATTTCAGCATCTTCTGATGCATCGCAAATGTTCAGGGTTTTTAGGAAGTCGTTTATTTAAAGTTTTCAGAGTAATTTTGGTAGACAGTGTGCAAGGTTAAGAAAACCTCTGAATGCTTGTATTTGATCTGCAGGTACCTGACTATGCCACAAGGATTAAAGAGCCGATGGATCTTTCAACAGTTCTGACTCAAATTGACTCGTGCCAGTACCCCGCTGCAGGAGACTATCTGAAGGACATCGATCTAATCTGTAACAATGCCTTAGAGTACTACCCAGATCAAAGATCTACAAGTGAGGATGTGCTTTTTAGCCCTAGTTTAAAAAATCTGTCAAACGTATAGATGGATAAATGCTGTGTGCGGACAATAGACTTTGGATGGATTCGATGATTTTGGACATCCACAGAGAACATCTCTTACCACATTGTAAATATTTTACCATTTTGCTACTTGGGCATGGAATTGTGATATAAATGTTCCCAAGGAACTAGTGCTTTTGTTTTAATTAACTTCTATGTTGATATGCTGAAAATATTCACTGAGATAACCTTTCGGAACCAACCTATGAAGAAAGCAATTTTTTTCTGTGATCAAAACAGTTTCATTGGTTGGTAGACAACATTCAGTTAAAGTCTGTAAAATTTCAGATTGTCACAGAGCCTATGTTTTGCAAGACACTGCATATTCAATGGTGAGGAACAAAATGGATACAGAGTTTGGACGACTTTGTGAACAAATTAAAGAATCTCGTGAGAAAAGAGGTACGTGCTTTAACGCTAAGGATTTTAAGACTTGTCTCTGCATTTGTAACTGAAAATGCACAACGAAGATCTTTGGTATCTATTCTTTAATGCAAGGTCGCACCTCTCCAGCATGTGCTCCATGTGACAACTCCAAGTCACCACAGCAGAACCCTGCTACTGAAGACGACAAACCAGATGAAGAGAGTAATGAAAATGAGGCGATGACAGCGGCACCTGTAGATGCCAGTACACCCATTTCTAATGGTAAGTTGCATTTTATTCAGCTGCTCTTGTCATTCATACCTTCTCTGTTCTTGAGGCGCAACAGGTGTCTCTGATGCCTGGCTCTTTATGCCAGAGGTATTTTGTTTTCAAATTTACTTCAAAATGTGAGAGAGAAATCCAGAGGTCATCCATTCAATACAGTTATGAATTAAAGTTCAAAGAAAGTTGGTTTACAATATAAAAAACAAAAAACAAAAACAAAATAAAACAAAACAAACAAACAAAAACTTTGACGGCCCAATTGCCATTTAGTCGCCCCTAAATTGCTAATTCTTGAGGTAAAAAATGTTGTGGATGGCAGTTTCTGAATACTTAACTAGTTTTTAATTATGCAAAATGGTATTTTTACCCCCACTCCACCCCTCCCTTCCCCAAATGCTAAAATCTTAGCTACCTCATACTGTGATTTCCAGTTGAAGGAGGGAAGTCTAACTAGTGAGAGTGGGAATTTTGCCATGGACTCCACCCATATCCTTTTGCAATACTATATGAATACTACGAATGTTGGGCAAAACCACAAAGTTTGTTTTTTCACAAAAGGTTTACCGAATCAGGAAGCATACGAGGTATAAGTCTTCACGTTTTTTCTCCTTTGAATATTCCCTTAAAATTGTCTCATTAATTAATCTCTTCCAAACATGTATTCAGCTTTTGAAGTCTTCAGCTTGATACCAGACTCGAAGGAGAGCTTATTTCCAGAGGCTTTTATGATGTTCATCTGTATTAGTTCATGCAGTAAGACAGTGACTTTATCAAATAACCTCACGTTGTATTAATACTGCCAATCCAAAGTAAGAATCCTCAGCATGTAAAATCCTGAAAGTGACTGTTTAGTGAATGAAATTCCATAGCAGTGTGTGTGGTTTGTTTGCTTGTTTTTAATCTTAATAGCAAACTGACCCCATTAACTTTCAACTCTTTTCTCAGCATATGTAGGCAGTGGTAGCTCAGTTCCTTTGTTTTCCTTGTCAGTCAAGTAAGATGAAGATAATGGATTTTGAAGAAAGAATTCTTTTGGTTATGTTTTGGATTACTTTTTTATGCTGTCTCTTTGTAGGTGCGTCAGAAAGAAAGTGCAGAAGGAACAACTGTGCGCATGCTGCAGCAAAGCGAAGAAGGAGTTCTCAATTCGATACAGAGAACAGAGTACCAACAGATGACCAAAACGATAGTGATGAAGAAGAGTTTGTGGACAAACATGTTTCTGACATCTGTCAAGTAAAACTTAACACTGAAAAGGAAAGTGCTAAGCTTTGTGGATATTCCCCACCAAGATGGGGAACGATAACTAATGAAAATCCAAGTTCAAATGGTAAGGGAGAAGTCCAACGGATCCTTTAGCACCTTATTCTTGCTGAGGAGGATTGCACTATTTATTAGCTTTAGCCTTCAATTTCACTCTATTTTTTCTGTTACAGCTCTCAAAAGTCACCACACAGTTTATTCCGTAATGATGTTGCTCCTCTAATTGTGCAAGCCAAGCCCGCATGTTTCTGTAGGTGCTGTTTTTTGATTCTGAAGTCTGTTTTTTTCTAATGGTACCTAACTGAAAGCCAGCAGTCACTGACATTCTTTTATTGTACAAGGTGCTTTCCAATAACGAGCAGCTTAGGTGAAAAAGCTGCACTTCAAGATGCGTGGATCCAGAGTAACATGTGGAATAGGAGACTTAAGCCCTAATGTTGTACTCTAAGATGTGTTCCCTAACCTGAATTGGCAACATGACTATTTTTTTCCACTATTAAGCTTTTCATTAGTGCTTTTGGTTTGTTTGTGGGTATTTTTGTTTGCTTTTTTTGTCTTAGTTTCTAATTTTTGTGGAGCAGTGACTTTAGCTGGAAAGAAGGGAGAAGCCAAGTATTTCTCAGTGAAGACGATAACAATTCTGTCTCTGTATTTGTAGAAAGAGACTGTTTGGCAGGTACAGGATACTTCACTGAGACTGTATTCTAGATAAACAGAAAACCTGACTGAAGAAATCTGTGTCCTTCCAGATTCCTGGGCATTTCAAGCGGTGACTCCTGAACGTTCTTGGGAAGAAGACCAACAACAGATAAGTGATGAGAACACTGTACAAGTCCCTACGGAGACAGACTACATAGTTATTGTGGATCGCTATGAGCTCAAAGTATGTCTAATTTCAGCTTTTTTTTAATGCTCAAATAGGACATATTCCTGCGTCATGTAAAATTGCAAATTAAGCCCATTGTTAACCAATGCCAATTAAAACAATTAATTGGAAGGACATACAGATAGTGAAATAATTCAGCCTTTAATGCACTGTGACTGTTTAGTTTCCACACCTCATGGAGATTTCTGTAGGCTACCATTTGCTTCTGGTCATCTGTAGTTTAGGAGACAGATGCTTTGCCTAATTTTTAAGACAAAAGGCCTTGCTGAATTTTAAAATACCACACTGACAACCTGCTAGTACTATTATGGATATCATTTTAATGATTCATAATTCTTATGATGGGTTTGAGGGCTTTTATTTGGGGATTTTTTTTCATGCTTTGATGTATTAAGAACCTGAAAAGGATCTTTATTTCTTGCAGTGATGATATTAAACCTGAAGTTAGCAGGTTGACGTAAACTAGCTAGCCATGGAGAAGTGACTACTTTTCTGAAATTCCTTGAAAGTGCAGTATTAGAATTTCTTATATTGTGTGTGTGTGTATATATATATATATATATATATATATATATACATGAAGGAGGCAGAGTTTGCTGATAAGATGATAAGCAGCATTATTTCCAGGGGGCAGTAGTATTTCCATTTGGTATGGCTGCTCCCTAAAGCTACATGCTTGCAGGCTCACACAGGTAATGGACAGCTGTGGCAGTGGAAGAAGGTGCTGCCACTAGCTTGTCACTGTTGCTGTGCCAGAGATTATCATCTCTGCATCTTTGGTAATAGAAATGACTGTGTGAGAGAGAGGTGATTGCTACAAGCAGTCGCTTTGCTATTTACCCACCCCTGAATTTAAAGGTAGGATTGAGCAAACTAATCCACCTTTGCTCTGGGCGTTTGAGCAATCTGTTCTGCCAGCAGAGTTGTAGGCATGGCACACATGGGTAAAGGTAATCACCTAAGGGTGCTTCCTTTTCCAGCTGGCACAGCTGTATCTACAAGATCTGCAGCCTTTTTACAGTGCCCCACGCTGCTGCAATGCTTCTCTAATGAAATGCAACAGTGGCTTTGCTGTGGCAGCAGCTGTCCTACAAAGAGGATCGTGTCATTCCCTGCTGCTTTGGGAGCAGTCGACTTACAATTACAACCACTGATGTGATAGATTGGTTAGTAGTAAAAGATTGTCCGAAATTTCAGCCTTTCCTTTCTCTGAAATATGAAAAATTAACTCATTTTCCCTGCTGAAATCTCATGGGATATTTAATCTGTTCTCTGAAGTGTCACATTTTATTTAATAGCGTAAGAAAAAGTAGGCTCTCACTTGTATTGTTACTGTTCAACCTCCGAAAACATATAGAGCGTATTCAAAGGATCTGGTACTATTCTAAAGTTGTTGTTTTGCTCCATTGTTGTCTTCAGAAATTGTTATGCTTTGTCACTGAGATAACGAAGGGATTTGACATTTATCACCTGGAAAAAGTATATGGCGTCATTAATCAGTGTATTTACAACCAGAGAGAAGACTACGACAAAACCGATTTGGTGAAGGTAATTTTTGTTTTGAATTCTAGCACTTTCTGTCACTGTTACGCAGTATTTGTGTGTTCTGGGGTATCGTGGTTGTTTAGCATTGCTCTTCACTGCTTAGCTGTCTGTGCACAGACAACAACAGTACGACTTCTCCCTTTCAGTCTGGAAGACGTTTATCCACCTTGCAAAACAATTGTTATATTTGGCATAACTGTTGGCAGTTTCTGCAGGAAAAAGCTTGAACTTGAAGACAATGGGTCCACCCACACAGCCCTTTCAAAGCAGTTAACCTTAGTCTGTCAGTAGTTTTCCTTGGGAACCATTTTGGGAGCGGGAGGACTACGAAGGGAAGGTGCTTTTCTAAGTCTTTCACTCGCTCTCTCCCTCTACAGCCAGTCATGCACGGTGATAGCAGTTGTTCCATCCTTGGAGAGAAATTTAAGTATATAACAAGAGTTTGAGACTTCTCTCTAGTCACACTCTAATCTCTTTTTAACTAATGCGCTTGAGCATCTGTAATTGGGGAGATTTCTGCCTGTGCCAGTTTTACACTGAGTCAAATTCTCTGGTCTCTTCCTGTAAAAGATGATTTCGGAGTTGTCCGAACTCCTCAGAAATCTGTGTGAGGCGTCCATGGTCCAAGTCAGGTGTTCCCAGTATACGCTTGGATATTCACTCTTCACATTGAAGATCCTTGAACCCATTTATCTTAGAGTTGCTTGTGCTTGAGAACAGATGAAATTTGTTGTGCCGATCAGTCTGCCTTGAAAAGAGAGTGCCTCTTTTTTTTAGGCACTGGTCATCTCGATCTCTTCTTCCACATCTGATAAAGAGTTAGAACGGACACTCTGTTCTGCCTGTGAGAGGATTATTTAGATTCAGGGAGGCCGCTCCTGAAAAAAAAAATGAGATCTTTCAGCTCGAGAAGGGATTTATTTATGTTATCTCATGGCCTGTGAACTTTTGTAACTTAACATTTAATTTAAGTGTTAAAAGTTAAGTAGCTTTCTTGGTTTTCTATTTCTTCCTTTAGCTTAGGCAAACAAATCTCTCCTATTCAGAGTGCACTGTACAAGTTAGTCAGGAGCGTGCTCTACTGTATGGAGAGAGAGAGAACTTAAGGAGTAATTATTCAAAGTCCAGAAATTAACTTGAGCTTGTTGTGGCTTCTCAGCAACTGTTTCTTCCTTCTAATTGTTGTGAAACCACTGCTGAGAGAGATCCATATAGTTTATATCCTCCTCTCTATTTTGGATGTATAAGGATGCCTCTGAAGCTAGAAGGGGTAATAGGCCGTTGTGATGGTGGTAGCACACTGTTTGCTAAATATTACTAACCATGTATTACAAATTATTTATTTTTATAGTAATAGAAAGTGTTCTTAAGCTTTCATTTGTGCTTACTGCTATTTTAGTAATAGGTAGTAATGGTAATAGAAGGATGGTTGGACTAGATGATCTTGTGGGTCCTTTCCAACCTTGTGCTTCTATGATTCTTTCATGAGGAAGCTGTAGACCGCGATGAGGTCTCCCCTCAGCCTGCTCCTTTCCAGGCCGCACGGGCCCAGTGCCCTCAGCCGCTCCTCATGTGTCTTCCCCTCAAGGCCCTTCACCATCTTCGTAGCTCTTCTCTGGACACTCTCCAACAGTTTAATGTTCTTTTTGTACTGTGGTGCCCAGAACTGCACACAGTGCTCGAGGTGAGGCCGCACAGCGCGGAGCAGTGCAGGACAATCACCTCCCTCAACCGATTAGCAGTGCTGTGCTTGATGCACCCCAGGGTATGGTTGGCCCTCCTGGCTGCCAGGGCACACTGCTGGCTCATACTCAACTTGCTGTCAACCAC
This sequence comes from Anas platyrhynchos, assembly GCF_047663525.1. Lineage (NCBI taxonomy): Eukaryota > Metazoa > Chordata > Aves > Anseriformes > Anatidae > Anas > Anas platyrhynchos. Next base: position 15,578,120 of record NC_092605.1, on the reverse strand, counting down.
GACCCCCCTAGATCCGTCTCTGCAGAGCTGCTCTCCAGCATCTCATCGCCCAGTCTGTACATATAACCAGGGTTGCCCCGTCCCTGGTGCAGGACCCGGCACTTGCTCTTGTAAAACTTCATGCGGTTGGTGATCGCCCAGCTCTCCAATCTGTCGAGATCTCTCTGCAAGGCCTTTCCACCCTCAACAGTCAACAACTTCAAGTTTAGTGTCATCAGCAAATTTGCTCAAAACACCTTCTAGTCCTACATCCAAATTGTTTATAAAAGCATTGAAAAGAACTGGCCCTAAAACGGAGCCCTGGGGGACCCCACTGGTGACCAGCCACCAGCCTGATGTAGCCCCATTTACCATAACCCTCTGAGCCCTACCCGTCAGACATTGCTCACCCATCGTATGATGTTTTTTATCTATGCTTGACATTTTTAATGGGATTGTGTATATGGTTTGCTTTTCTTGTTCTCTAAAATTACTTTTTGAGAAATCCTTTATATAATGAACATGAAGTTGAGGAATCACAGACAAGACAGGTGACAAGAACTTCTGAGGTGCTCAAAAGAGTACACCATAAAAATATCCATTTCTGCTTCCTAGCTTTTTTCCTAATCTGTTGTAAGTGCATTGTCATCTTTCTCCCGTGACTGCATTCTACAGGGCTGAGTTTTTGGGATACTAGCTAGCACTCCTGAGCACATTACTTCAGGTTTCTAGGCCAGTCTAATAAGCATCTTCCACCACTGTGGCACCAGTATGAATATGAACCAGTCCTTTTTGTTAGAATTGTAGGGGTTGGAAGGGACCTCCAGAGATCATCGGGTCCAACTCCCCTGCCAAAGCAGGTTCCTTAGAGCAGGTTGCCCAGGTAGGCATCCAGATGGGCCTTGAATATCTCCAGAGAAGGAGACTCCACAACCTCCCTGGGCTGCCTGTCCCAGTGCTCCGTCACCCTCACCGTGAAGAAGTTCTTTCACATGTTGGTGCGGAGCTTCCTGGGCTCCATTTTGTGGCCATTGCCCCTTGTCCTGTCCCCACAAACCACTGAAAAGAGGTTGGCCAAATCCCTCTGTCCACCACATCTCAGATATTTATACACATTGAGGAGATCCCCTCTCAGTCTTTTCTCCAGGCTGAACAGCCCCGGGTCTCTCAGCCTTTCCTCACAGGGGAGATGCTCCAGGCCCCATTATCGTCTTTGTTGCCCTCCGCTGGACTCTTTCCAGGAGACCCCTGTCTTTTTTGTACTGGGGAGCCCAGAACTGCTGGACACAGTGCTCCAAGTCTAACTTTTCTCAATTGTTTCAGGATCTATCTATGCTATATAAACCATGGAGCTTTCTAGGCAAACACTGGCAAATCGTGAGCCAGGTGCAACTCAATGCCGACGTTTCCGTCAGTGTGTTAGGGGTGGCAGCTTTTTCCAAGACTGACCTACGCCTGGCACCTAATCTGCGTTTCAGTAGATGTACAGAAGGGAACAAAGAGCTGTGTTGTTAGCACTGTATTTAAAAAGCTACCGTGAAGAAGATGCCTGTGTTGAGCGGACAACAGGAAGCTTTCATTGCATCTCCAGGCAAAGGAGAGGAAAAAAAAATATCACTGAGGCAAAAATGTGTTTCTTCTTATCCACTTCAAGACGATGTTGAAAACCTGGTATCCTAAATGCATCTTTACCTCTGGAACCACAGTCAGCTCATTGCATTGCAACTGGAAAATTTCATACTTAAAAGGGAATGACAGGCAACGAGGAAGCAGGAGCGTTCCTGGCATCAAAACTTTTGCTCTTCGAAGTTTTGGGCAAACTTCTCCCCGTTATTAGTCGGGAGAGAAGAAGACCTTCACAGTTAAATATATATAAAGGAGTAAATCTCGGTTGGACATGAACAGCTGTCACAGCTAAGGGTTCCCAGAAGCCCCATTCTGGTTTTTCTGACTTGGGGAAAAGATCAACTTTTAGCGTCTGAGGTAAAAACATTGCTAAAAGCAGCGGTATTGAAGAGAAGGACGTAGTGGGAGTTAAAGCAAAGCGTAGACTAAGATATCTGGACACGTACTGAAGGAAGAGCTCCTCTTTATTCAACTTGGAGGTGGAAAAAAAGGGGGTTGGGGGTGGGTTTTTTGTTTGTTCGCTGTTTGTTTGTTTTTTCTCCAAAGGTTTTGGGGGTGTCCCAGCCAGCCCCGGAGGGCATTCCTCCCTCAGCACCGGGCACCTGAGGGGAACTCGGGGCTGGAGAAGAAGCCGAGGTCGGGGAGCCGGGCGCCCTCAGCTCCTTTATGCCCTGAGCCGAGGCGAGCCGAGCCGGGCCGGGCCGGCCGCCGCCTGCCGGGCGGAGTGGCTCCGCCCTGCTCCCTGCCGGGGGAGGCTGAGGCACCGCGGCCCGCCGCTGCCTGGCCCTGCCCGGCTCTCAAACCCTCCCGGGGACGGGGGGGGAAGCTGCGAGGCGCCAGGAGGATGCGAGTGGGTGCCGCGGGCTGCGAGGCGAGGGCCCGGGCGGCCGGCGGAGCTGGGACTCGGCGACGGCTCAGCGCCCGCCCCGCCGGCAGCGGACGACTCCCAGAGACACAAAACGGCGGCGGCGGAGGAGGAGGCAGGCGGCGGGGCTGAGAGGAGAGGGGGGCGAGGCGGCTGCGGGAGGCGACCCTAAGCGGCCACGGGAGACCCCCGGGGAGAAGGCGAGGCGCTCCCCCGGCCGGCCCTGAGGAGAGGGGTGGCTGCGAGCACCCCTTCCCCGGCTCTGTGAGGGGGGAACGGGGCGCGGTTGGGCTGTGACAGAGCCGGGGGTATGGGGGGCACACGGGCAGGGCGAGCAACTTCGCTTTCCGTGCCTTGAAACGGGACGGAGCCAGCCGAGAGCGGGCTCCCCCCCCCTCTATATATACACACACGCACTCGGTGTGGCGGTGGGAGGGGAGCAGGGCCATGTCCCCAGCCCTGCCGGGGGGTTTTGCGGTGCCGGGGGCTTTTGCGGTACCGGGGGCCGCCCTGACGCCCGGCTGACCCCCAGGTGCTGCGCGGCGCTGGAGATCGGCAGCCGGCGGGGCAAGGCACCTAATGGAGGCGGCAGCGGGGCGCTGAGGGAGCGGAGAGGCTGCGGCTGTCAGCGCTGCCCGGTAGGTGCTGGGGCTCCCTGTCAGGCTTGACGGAGGAGTTTGGCTTCGTTGAAGGGTGAGTCAAGGCTGAGGTGGCGGTCCCAGCCGGGACAGGCGCCCCAGAGAGCGCCTTGGGGCTGTCAAAGTGCACGGCGATCCGTGCAAAGGGGGCTTTGTTGTGGAAGGCCTGAGGTGAACACGAGCAGCCCGCTGGAGGGGGAAAGGAGAGGGGAGTTTGGAAAGCTGCGCTGCTGGTGTTAAGCAGCAGCCTGTGCTGTGTTGGTGTTTGCTCAGAGGGGTTTCACGCACGAGGAGCTGGTGGGTGCTCTGAGGAACCTGGTCCAGCTGTGGAGAACAACCTGTATGAGGCAAACCCCAGGACCCAAATGCCATAGGCTGTAAGTCCAAACCTCCCCGAACAAGCAGACATTATGTAGAAAACCCATTTGTTACCATCTTGAAACATTGCCAGCAAGGCAGCCTCTTCCAGTTACGCTGTTAATTGGGTTCTCCGGAGCTCGTTAGAAGGAGGTGCCATTTTTTCTAAACGAGGTGACTGCTAACTTCAGGCTGGCAGTCTTACTAGCTTTCCTCAGCCAAAAAGCCCTTTGCATTTCCGTAAAGCACCTGTGCACTGTGCTTGTTTAACAAAGACAAGTTTGAGACATAACACTTGGAGGTAGGGCACGCATTCTCTTTGTGAGGCTTTCCTACTCCTTGAATGCTTCTTGTGGCTCTCCTGGGCTCTCTCTTCTCTTGCCAAGCCCTCAATGACCTGTGCCTGCTTCAGCTGCATCCAGCGCTCCGTTTGCTAGCCGTAATTGTCGTCATTTATCTCTGCTGGTTATTACTGGGAAAACCGATGTTTATCGCTGCGTGTCCATGCGTCCCTGGAGCCTGTTAGAGCTGGCTTTTGAACGGTTCTGCCTTTTGTAAATTTCTCTACGCTGAAGAATTTCTGTCAAGTGATGGACTTTGTGCTGTTGTTAGGATTCCTTTTGTTCCTAATGTACCAAAAAGGCTGTTTCCTTGGGTCTTTTGCTTCCCTTAGCAGTTTGTGGTGTTTCACTTAGGCTTATTACTATCCTTGCGCTGTTTTTCCCCCAGTCACTTACAAAGCCTGAGGGACAGGATTAATTTTTTTTTTAATCTAGTTACCATTAATATAAATGATCTTTTTGTTTGGATGTGACTTCTGAATTCATAACAGTCTTACTTCAAAGATCTACGACTGGTTTTGAAGTCTGATGCTTTCTTCAAGTTTGAGTTGAGAATTTCTTCCATCTTTATGGAACTAACTTCTAAAGCAGCAAGTCAGTGTAAATTGTTTTTCTAGTTCTGTTTGCACATAATAAATATAACGGAGGCATACTCTCTTGTGGCTGAGCTCTGGCCAATCTCTATTTCTATGGTCAGTTTCGCTTTGTCTCAAGGCTGAAGTCTAGCTGAGAATTCCCCTGTGCCAGATGCAGTATTTTTGTATATTATGAAGTTAGCCTCTCTAATTTTGAGAAATGCTGAGCCTGTTGCAAAATTGACAGAACGAGCTCTTTGGGGTCTGTTTAATAGAAGTCCTACGTGATAAGTTTTGGGGTGATGAGGGGAGGGGACATTCTGACCACATTTGGCGGAGTGCAGGAGGGCCTGGACGCGCTGTTCCCTTCTGTGAACTCACGGTCGGTATTCCCTCTCCGTCCTGTGCCAGAGACGTGAGGTCACTGATCCATAAATGCCCGAGATGGTTTGCCTCGGAGTTGCCGGTGACTTGTAAACAAGTGATGCAATTTTCAGGATAGCACGGTTTCCCCTCCTCCCTTTGTTTCCTCGCTGTTTCCCAGTCAGGTACCAGTATCAGTGTTCAAGTCCGGCTGTCGGTTGTATCACCTTTGCCGAGTGTGTGCTCACAGGAATCCAGTTTTGTGGTGTTATTAATTAACTTTCTGACACTGTCACATCAGGCACTAAAGGTGCTTCCTCCTGCAGTCTACACAAGGGATGTGATAACTCAAGTTTTCAACATCTTTATTGTCATTGGTAGTATTAATTCTGATTTTCATCTTTTATTGCAGTCCATCATGTTAGTTTGGTTTGGTTTCGGTTTGGTTTGTGGTTTCGTTGTTGGTTTTTGGGGTAGCTCAGGGCCTCCTGAAATACTCCAACCACTCTGCTGCATAAATAGTTGTTTCTTTTTCTGTGGAGATGGGAGCCACCAAAAATGCCTCCTTTCCTTATCCTGTAGCAGCCAGATGGCATTTCGTAAGGCTGCGCCGTGCCTCCCTTTGGCTGATGGTTCATTTCCAGTTCTCTTGCCTTTCTGAGAGCTGGAAGGAACCACACCAGGACCACCAGGACCACTCACCTCTTTTCGTGTACCCTTCAGAGTGCAGTGAGCTGCAAGGTGTTGCATAAAGCAGCATCTCTGCTTCCGGGGGATCCTTTCTACCCAGCTCTGGAAGTCAGCCCAAAGGGAGCACAGGGCTGCTGATGTGGAAGAACGTGAAGGGAAAAACAGGCAAGAACTCTGACCACGTTGCTACTAGCTCTTAGAAGACCTTGGAGATAGATCATGGAGAGCTTAATGATGCAAACATGCTTTGAGAGTTTGACTTCTGCTTGCACCTAACAGGTCCAGAAGAGCTCACTTCCAAAAAAACCAACAGGCTTCCAGTTGTGTTTGGAGCCGTTCCAGAAAGCCACTTGGTGTTGCAGGTTCTCGTTGGGTGTCTTGGCCTTCTTGACCCACAGCTTGAAGCCGCTGCTGGAGCCAGCCTTGGAGCCAGCAGGGAGCTCCTGAACTTTGTCATGGTTATGGCAAAGGCTGCAGGTGTTCAGCGCCCTGAATCTGGAGAGCATCTCTCAAGCCACATATAGTTTGTGAGACCAGAAAGAGCTGCCGGCTTATAATGAGTGCTGTGACTTAGGCGCACGGTTTGTAGAGGTTTTAAGGCGTAGTGCATGAGTGCCAGGCTCCTGTTTGGTCACTGGGACAAAACGAGATCTGGGAATGTTGGATGTCCTAAAAAGAGTACAGGGGAGACAAACGGGGAGGAGATGTGGCTCTTGTTGGCCTTGTTTAGCCCCCAGCCCCTCTACACCCCACAAACCTTAGTTACAGCTGTGGGCTTCTGCAGAACGTCACAATGCCTAGTAAATCTTTGGGATATACTTAAAAGCAGGAAAATACTGTGTTGGTTTCTTCTTTTTTTGTATACATAGGGCAGCTGCCAGCAGCAGCACCTGCTGGAGTCGAGGGTGCTGAGCAAGGCAGGGTCGTGTCCCGAGCAGCAGTCACAAGGGGAGCTGAGCGGAGCCCGCCTGAAAACTCGGGGGGTTTCTGCTTCTTAGCAAGCCGAAACACAGCTCCCCGTCCCCAGTACTCCTTGCTGTGAGGATGAGGACTGAGGAAGGCTCACCCTGCCTGCAGCTTCTTCAGTTCTTCGTGCGGGGAACTCGTGGAGGAGCCAGTGCCTCTGGAAAGAAAGCACCTGTTGGTACTGTGGGCATCTGAGCGTGATGCTAACCCACGCAACGCTGCCCCTTGCATCTGACAAATGTTTTACAACTTTGACTTCTTTGCAGGTTCTACTTAAATTTGGTGGAGGAGGCTGTGGCTGAGCAGAGAACTAATTTGTTATTTCACTAACTGGAATAATTTACAATGGAAAGAAGCTTTTTTTAGTTAAAAGTTGTGTTTCTGATTACAGCTTCCGGTATTTTACCTCGCAGTCCACAAACACTCTTCTTAAACTTGATTCCTGGCAAGTCGCTTTTCTCAATTCTCGCGTTCTTGGACTCCACCAGGGGAAAAGGAAGGCCCTGCTAATATTGCTTGGCTGTTTCCTTCTGGAGGAAGGAAGGGAGAGTTGAGAAAAAGAGGAATGAAGTAAAATGAATTTACTCTTTGCACACGTGCTGAAAGAATAGGCAGGTGTTCTTGGGAATATCTCATTTAAATCTCTGTGTATGTGTTTCGAGAGGATGCGTCCTCACTTAGAGGAGCCAACATCCCATTGCTGGACCTAATCCTGATGGGGCTGGCATCTGAGGGTTACGCGGGCTGCTCCCGGCAGAGCTCTTCCCACGCGGGGAGGCCGAGGGAGCCGGTCGAGCACTGCTCCGCTGCCTGGAAAGATTCAGTCATTTCCACCCAAAGCGAGGAAATAAAAAGCTCGGTCAGCCATTTCATCTGGAGATACCCCGCCCTCCTCCAACAAATATGAAAAAGGGAAAATGTAGGCTTGGGCCCTTACATATCCCAGCAGTTTGCACCCATTCGGGCGATGCGATTGGGGTCGGGGCAGGCAAAATAGAAGTTACCTTTATTTTTTTTTTTAATTTCAGCAGAGGAAGTTATAAGGTTGATGTTGCCCCTTTGATATTTGATTTAACCCACTGACTGCCTGGGAAGGAAGGAGTCTGTTTAGTTTACCTTTGTCCTAGATTCAGTTTTAATATCTCATGTTTAATTGGAGGGGGAGGGGGGGGAGGAATCTTTATTCTTAATGATTCATGCCGCCTCAAAGCACAGTGGTTTCTACTTGTGTGCTGCCTTTCCCACTGGGGGAGGCAAACAAAAGAACAATAATTTCAGACTCCTCCTTCAGTTTCCAAGAGAACCTTAGCTGCTCAGGGATAGCTCTGAATTTTAAAAGCATTTTTTTCTTCCAAATTATGTATTGATTGCACATAAAATAGCAGCACCGTAATATGCAATTTCAAACAAATGCACGGGGGTGCTTGGTTGCTTTTAATGCTCCTCCTTTATTTTTATTTTATTTTTTTTCCTCCAGCAGAAAACAAAAAGTGGATTCTGTTCCCATAAGCTGCTCTTGCAAAATCTGCACAAACATTTATTAGTCTAGACACAAAATATTCTCAGCCAGCCTCAGCCTGACGATGGCAAAAAGAAATAAAAATAATAATAATAATAAAAAAAAAAAGAAAAGGCAAGCTAATATTGTACTTGGCTGTGAAAAGGGAAGGGGGGATCATGCCCCAGGCTAGTGAAGCTGTAACATTTTGCTGGGGCTGCCTGCAACAACAGATGCATCTCGTTCCCCTGGGCTTCCAGTCCTGCCTATTCTCTTCTGCTGAACTTGGCCGCTCGCAAACATTCCCTGTGAGTACCACACCCCGGGCTTCTCCTGGACGCTTTTGATTTGATTGAATGATGGCACCAGGCATGCTCCTCTTCACCAGGCCTGCTCTTGTGCCCCAGAAATCATGTAGCGAATTCATTGATTGGAAAACGTGCAAAATAGGTGGGATCTGGGGTGACTGGTAGAAATCAAAAGGGTTTGAAATAGGCGATGTGACCGCAGCTTAAACCTGCAGGAAGGGAGCATCGACCCGAATGGTTTATCTGAATCTTCAGCTGCAACTTCTGTAAATACCAGCTCCTTCTCCTCATTTGCTACCATGGCAGTTTGCAGACTTTTGCTGAGTTAAAAGGACAAATCATAGTTGTGCGCGTTTGTTTGATCAGGCCTTTACCTCAGCGCTCACGTTCTCAGACTGCTGGGGTTTTATATTTTTGTCATTTTCTTAGAAAATGGCAAATGATGCATATCCCGGCTTCCAGATGATTAGTTCCTTTTGCTCCCAATTTGTGTCAGGCTGCTTTTGGTTGGAAATGAAAATGTAATTGCAAATTCCCCTCAACAGCACAACATGTCTGTGGTATTAATTAAAGCACTGTAAATACGTAGAATATCTGAGAATGCATTCCTTCAAGCATGGCCGTGTTTTTTTAAACCTACAGAGGAGGCAAAATACGGTATTTAGGCTTAGTAGATGAAATGTATTGCTTCTGTGGTGGCAGATCCGTGTCTTGAGATTTTAAACCTGGTGTATCTCATGCTCGAGCCTTCAAAGGAGATGTTACATAGACAATAAAACGTCCTGCTTTTCGGGGAGGGCTCTCCTTAGGTCACTCAGAAAACGCCTTCAGTCTTCACTCACTGCAGCATTCACAAAGTGAATGCCTTCCTGTAAGGTTAGTCACCGATGGCCACTCATTCCATGCTTTCACTAAGAAAAACCTTCGCAGCTTTGAATCTGAATTTCCTGCCCCGCGTTTAGGTGAGCCCGGAGCGGCGTCAGGCATTGCTGGGCTCCTCGTCCGGCGGCGCTGGTGAAGTGAAAGATGCCAAAAGTGAAGTTTGACAGTGAGCTCGGGGGCTTGTGCTGGCCCGGTGGCTCTCTAAGCCCCCGTGTCTGAGCAGCGGGAGCATCCGAGCAGCACAGGACGGAGCTCAGCAAGAGGCTGGGGTCAAGGCACTGCTGCAAATAGCAATGCTTTGCTGGCTGCAGAAGTTAACCAGGTACACAGCGCTGTTTTACTACATGGTGGAGACCTACGGAGAGTGTTTCTGCCCTCCTTTTTAGCTGAAACATCCCCAGATTCTAAGGGGAAAAGGAATAGAAGGGACTTGCGGAGCAATGTTCTAGTGAAACCCAGCCTTCCTAAAGAAGCCTGCCTGAATAATTCCTGTGAATAACAGACTGTTCAGCTATTTCCTAACATAGAAACGGTGCTGACTTCTTCTTCAGAGTAACATAAGTTAGTGATGCTACTGAAATAGTTGTGGTTCAGACGTAGATCTGATTTCTCCTAAGCACGCTGAATTCGCTGAATTCACAGCTGTTGATCCTCCAGCGGAGGCTTTGCAATTGAACACCTGTAGATAGGTAAGTTTCCCGCTGTTGTTCTCCTTTCCTCTTGTTTTTTTTTTTGTTTTTTTGTTTTTTTTTTTGTTTTTTTCTTAGTAGCATAGGCTTAAGACTCTGAAGAAACGGGCTGCTTTTTTTCATTTCCAACACTGGCTGTTCCTTTTGAGCCCCGCCTTCTATTTTTGCAGTCACAGGATATGTGAATGTAAATTCCTGGGAGAGAGGTAGAAAACTCTGTTTCAACTGGTGTCTTTTTCGGCTATGTGGGGAGACCAAATAGGGTGGTTTTGAATCTTCTGGCTCTTATTCAGAGCAGCAGCATGTGGAGGGAGACAGATGCGTGTGCCTTTTTAGTGCAATGGCTTCAGAAGCAAGAGGGGAAAAAACACTTTCTCTGGGAGCTGGAGAAGGTGTCCTAATCGCAGGAGAGGTTTCTAAATGGCATATCTTTGCGAGTGTTCCTGTAGTCCGGAGGTTTTTGTTTGTTTGTTTGCCTTTGGAAGGTTTTACTCTTAATCTTCACGTCCTTCAGCAGAAGTGAGAAATGTGATTTTATTTTGTGCAGTGTTGCGGACCCTCCGAAATCTACTGGGAAGGATGAATACCTCGCACAGTACCAATGTGATGACGGTGGAGACAAGGAGAAACCAAGAAGATCAAAAAAACGTGACCTCATTTCAAAAGAAAACGTTTTGTACGGCAAAGAGACTTCTGAGCCTGGTGAGAAATTGCGGCAAACTTCCTCTCTCAAGTGTGACACTGAATGTAGCTCTAAAAAGCTTTCCTCCTCAGCTATTGCAGAGAGATGCCAAGGTAGAAAGGACAAGACTAAAAACACTGAGAAAGAGCATTACCAAAGCAAGAGGGAACATGCTCCTAGTGAAGAGAAGGAGAGTCAAAAAGCAGGTCCTTCCAGCGGCCAGGTTCAAAAGGCGTCACGCTGGAGCTCCGAGTTCGGCAGCATTCCGAGACCGTTTTGGCGGTTGTGGAGACGGCCCTGGCTGAGGTGGCTGCTGCTGTTGCTGCTGTCCCCTCTGTCCTCGCTGTTGCCGCTGTTGCTGCTGTTCCTGGACCTTGGAGACCTCCGGCGGCTCCCTGTGACAGGCCCTGTGGCCCCGGGGAGCTGCCCGCCGCCTCGTCGGCCAGCCCGGCAGCAATCCTGCCAGCACAGAATAGCTCACTGCGTTTCAGGGTAAAGTGACGATTAATTTCTATTTCCTGGCCTGGGTGCTGCTTCCTTCTTTAAGGAAGCTTCAAGGTTAAAGGTTAAGCTCAGTTATGTCAGGGCCCAAGTCCGTTTCGTGAAGGGGCTCTTGTACGAAAGCTTAAGCTGGGATTGACTCTCTGCTAAGCGGAGGCCAAACGTGTACCTACTGAGAAGCAGGTCCTAAGTGATAACGTTTTCTAAAGAGACTGCTAAACACATCTGAACAGTGCTGCTGCAGAACTCTGAATGGGGGGATAGCAACTGTCTTAACTGATCTGGAATCTTGAGTTTACTTTTCAGTGGACAAGAGGTGTGTCTCTCAAGGCAAACAAAGAGAGGAGTAACACCCGATACTCATGTCAACATAAATTTATGCTCAGAGCGTAGGTGTAGGAACAGCATCGGTATGGATATGGAACATCGGGAGAGGAAGCTCTGTCGGTATTTACAGTTTTTCTACTACCTTGTCAGAGAGACGTTATCTCCACATTAGAAATGGATGTATTTTGAAACGGTGGTGGTGGATCGGATTTCTTCTTTCTAGTGTTAATATTTGCTCTTGAATCGTACTTAATACCTGGTAACGCCTCAATCAGTTGTCAAAAATAAACTTAAAAATGTGTAAGGCTTATCTCGTTGGTCAGTATAAAGATCAAGGCTTTTTTCCTTTTTCCTTTTTCCTTTTTCCTTTACCTTTTCCTTTCTTCCCCAGTATTGTTTTTCTTTTCTCCTTCTCACTACAGTCTTAATTTTGTTTCTTGTCCCTTAAGTGTGTTTTCAGTGTGTTGCTGAAACATTTTCTCTTTCAATCCGAAAAAAGGAGCTGTCACTGGTGAAGATCGGAGCTTATCTGAAAATCCCTGAGCCCAGGAGCTGTCACCTTAGTCTTCCAGTCGGACAAGGACGACTTCATTTCTCGTGTAAATGCATTTTTCAGGTTTGCATATTGTTTTTTCAGGAACGGAAAGTGTGTATAGAATGGATTTAAAATCAATCTTAAATGTAAAATGTCAAGGGAAAAAAGTTCTAGTTACAACCTCTGCACATAATTTGCCAGCTGTGGGACTAGGAGTTTTCTTATTTACTGTGTTTTGTTTAACGTGTCTGAAGTTTAATGGATAGCAATCAAGGCGTGCTAGAAATCTGAAAGCACTTTATGCTTTGTTCTCTCAGTCATTTTGGTATAACAAACTAGCTTATGTTTTAAACGCTCCATTAGGTTAGTGGTTTCCCTATAGGTAACAAGTCCCTGTGTGCTACAGTAAGACAGTAACAAAACATGAAGTATAGAAGTTCATCCTGTCATGGATGCTTCTGCCTACGGACACACAATTATGCTTATTTAAAGCGGTATCACCTTGAAACCTAATCAGCATTTTAAAAAGGACTTTGTAGCAGTTATTGGCTTTTGTCCTGGAGGGCTGAGGTTTGTTTTGTTTTGTTTTACATTCAGCATTTCCGTTTCTAGCTTACATTGCCCTGTTGTTTTGCATGAGGAAAACGTGCAACTTTACAAAGCAGAACGGAAAGAGCTGCTTTTTAGTCTAACGTTTCAGTTTTTTGTAGGAGTTTTAAATGTGGTAGGAGTAAAACACCAGAAGTACTGCTGCCAAAGTTATATTCAAACTCGTATTTCGTGGAGAAGCAGAAGAAGCCCAGGGAGAAATAAATTTGCAAACGTGCTCTTCATGCTCTCCTTTCCCAAGATTTCTCTGAGATATAGCCCATCCTCTGTGGGTTTTGAGGTGTATGGTTCCCAGGAGTGAGAAGGAGGGCCAAACATCTCTCTTCTTGGATCTCAACATGCCAGGGCTTTAGTGTACTGCCACTTACGGCTCCGCTTTTTCACCTGGAAAAAGCGACCACATGATGTAGACTGAGGAGCCCTCACAAATTAACTTGCTATCACAAAGTGACGCCCAGAAAAGGTGTATTTAAAAGCTAGGCTCATTATAGAATAACAACAAACCCCTCATGATTGGTGCAGTAGACAGTGAGGTAGAGAGCGATCCCTGGAAAGACAGAAGAAAAGGAGCAGTGACTTCTGGGTACCTTTGTGCACACGAAACAGAAAAACGCAGGCAGTGAAGTAATAGTGTTCCATTACTAACGCCAGCAATAGATAATTGCAACAATTATCTATTAGATCATAGGTAATAATTAACAGATAATTGTGCAACTCTGGAAATCAATAAATAACTGATTCCCCTCAGAGAATGTCTTCTACATTTTTATATTAAAAAGACTCCAGAGTTGTAATGGATTAAAATCCTACGGAAGTGAAAGAAATGGCATCAGCCACTAGTTCTGCAGAAGCTAAAAGTAATACCGATAGAGTTTAGATGGAAATTTTCACTTTGTGTGTTTAGTTTGGGGATTCTTTTTAAATCATTCATACCAGCGATTTAGTTCTTAAGGCTGTTTCTTTGAGATTAAGTGACAGGACTTCTGCTATTCTTTTCTTCTTGGAATGCTTCTTGATATTCTTACGTCAACCAGAACTTCTGTCTCTGTCGCAGATGTCAACAATGACCGTAGTTAAGAAGCCCAAATCTTCAAAGTCTAAAAAGCCCTCTTCAAGGCGGTCTGGCAAATCCAAGAAACCAAGTACTAAAATACTGATGTCACGCACCGCAAACTGGGGCCAGATACCGCCTGCAGAAGGTTCAAGCCAAGTCTCTGTGGCCCAAGGACGTGGAGGTGCTATTTACTGTAGATCATCTGAAAAATCTAAGGCTTTTGCCCCAAGAGATCTAAGTAAGTGTGAGCTTTATCCTGACTCCATTTTCTTCAAAGCAAAAGTAGAAAATGCAGTTCTTACTTGTTGCACTGATAGAGAAGGGGACTAGTGTGAACAAAGACTTCAAAAGCGAATCTCCTAAGGCAACTGAAGTGACTGATGTTACAGAAATTAATTTTGATATATTTACAGTCAACAGAGAAATATGGGGAGCTTTTTGTAATGCACAGATTCATCCATGTCTTTTCCGTTTTGCAAAGAAAAGTGTTTGATTGTTGCTATTCACAGCTTCCATTTTTCACACGTTTTTTGAATGATAACATTGCTCAGGAAAAGATCTGGTATCTGTAGGGGTACCGTCATTCCTAGTTACTAGTTTTTACCTTTTTTCCGTATAATTTCAAGTCTAAGCTTGTGGTTTAAGTTATAATAAGGAAAAAAACAGTAGTTGAGTTAATCAGGTTAAAGATTATAGATGGAGAGGAACTTGGCATTAGGTACTACAAACAGAATGGCAGTTAGCCTTGCCTTAGAAAAATTAAAATGGTTGACGAAAGCTGTTTTTTTTGTTTTTTTTTTCCCCAAAACATTGTGTTGACCAGCCAATTTGAATTTGGCGGTATTAAAGCTGTCTGCAATAATTTTCTTCTGGCTTGGATTGTAGCTAGCTCCTCTAGGTGCTCCTGCAGAATAGTATTTTTTTAAATACCTTGCTTAGAAACAAACAAACAAAATCTCTTTTTAAATTTAACTTTCTTGCAGTCGTTAATGATGGAATTGCTCCACCACAGAGCATTCTTTTTCCACCTGAGAAGATTTGTATGGATTGGCGAGAAACACAAAGTGTTGGAGTTGGCCTGTACAATCTTGGCAACACATGTTTTCTTAATGCTACTCTACAGTGTTTGACCTACACACCCCCACTTGCCAATTACATGCTTTCTCTCGAGCACGGCCAGTCATGTGAGTACTTTCTAAGAGTATTTCAAATCTGTTGGACAGCTCTGAAGGTGAAAGAACAGCAGTGATTCTGAGACAAGCTTATTTGCCTGATTTTACCTGTAGAAGCTGGCTTTGAGCACTGTATTAGCAGTGGGCTCCGAATAGCATACGGAGTGCAATTAATGCACTGTTTGTTTAATGAATGAATTTATTTATTTATTTATTTATGTATTTATTAAAGGATCATTTATTGCTTCGTGGGAATAATGAAGTGCATTGGACAGTAATGCATTTAGTAGTAATTTTAGAGAGTAATACATTTTTCAGCCTGTGGAGTTCACATTCCTGTCAGCCTTTACAAATGTGACTTTGCAGTAGTCTTTTAGATTTCTCATCACAAAATGCATTTGAATACAGGCTTAGTGGATATTTTTATTCTGTAAAGTTGTGTGAAATGAAATGTTACAAGACTGTTGGGACATTGGCATCTTGGGAGAATAGAATGTAGCAAGGAGAGTGGATATCGTATCTATAGTTTAAATTTTACTTAGATGTTTGTTTGTAGTTATGGATATTTTGCTGGACTGGGATGCTTTCTTCTTTCACTCTTCAGGTCGTGAACAAGATTTTTGCATGATGTGCACAATGGAGACTCACATTAACCAGGCCCTGCGTTGCACTGTTGATGCCATCGAGCCTACGCATGTTATCAGTAATCTCAGTCGTAAGTGGCTTCAGATGTGTTTCTTTTCGATAGCTTGTAATCTTCAAATACTTATTTGATGTGTATAAGTGGTTTTAACACTAGAAAGAAGAGAGATTTTAGAAATACAAGAATGATTTCATTTTTAAATGAGGTGAATGCTATCATCTTCTTCTTTAGGAATAGGACAACATTTCCGTTTTGGCAGTCAAGAAGATGCACACGAGTTCTTGCGCTATACTGTTGATGCTATGCAGGAAGCGTGCTTGAATGGAAGCACCGAGTAAGCATAAACAAGTTCACTTTCATACATTCTCTAGCACCTTCTAGTCCTTTATTTACTATCAAAAATGATCTCTAGCACCTTTTAGTGCCTTATTTACTATCAGCAACGAAAGTCTACATCATCCTTAGTTTTCATAAAACTCTTTGAAGAGTTAACTCTGCGCCTTAAATCTTCTGAGGTCTGATTATAATTTATTTCCAGATTGGACAGATCTTCTCAAGCTACCACCATCATTCATCAAATATTTGGAGGATTTCTAAGATCGAGAGGTACTTTAAAAAATATTCCTGTCCTTAGAACTGATCTGTGTCTTTTGTCGGTAGTAAAGCAGTCTGTAGTTTGTCTAAAGTAGTATCTGGCAACAACTTGAATTTGGACAGTTAGTCTCCTTCACATAAGGTTAAGCATTTATATTTTGCTTCCAGTGAAGTGCTTGAATTGCAAAGCAGTTTCGGATACGTATGAGGCATTTCTTGATATCACTTTGGATATAAAGGTAAGATGTTTTCTAAATATAATTCATGATGTTTAAGTACATGCCTAACTTTCTAAATTAAACTTGTTTACCTTAAAAAAACAAACCACATATAATGTTAAAACGTAAGAGCTTGGTGGTGCTAAGGAAGTGGATTGGACTTTGTCCTTTTGTGGAACCCATGTAAATAGTCTCCACATTTGCATTGGGTTTAAGGGGAAAGAATTCTCTTTCTGCAAAAATTATAATGCTGTCATACTTCTCTGTTGTTCTACCCCAATGTACATCTAATTGTTAGACTGATGAATTTGTCCCCAGTATTGATGACAAAGCACACTATAGATGCTGTCTAGGCTACTGGAAAAGTATTTGTTCCGAAGTCAAATGACTTCCAGGTGAGGTCAATGCTGAGCATGCTCTTTCTGCCTCCTTCTTCACAGTGCTCATAGTAGATCGCTGGAGTATGTTAGTAAGATTCTCTTATAAACTACTAGTACGTCTCTGGAATTTTGAATTTACGGTGACTTTACGCTCTTCTTTCTCGCTCCTCTAGGCGGTTTCATCTGTTACCAGAGCTCTGGAACTCTTTGTGAAACCTGAAGAGCTGGGTGGAGAGAATTGCTATAAATGTAGCGAGTAAGATTTTGACGAATTAGGTCTTAATCCTAGATGTCAGTTTTATATGTTGCATGACTCTGTTGGACTACCTCTAAACTTTGGATCTACTTACGAGCTTTGTGGAAGTTTATAAAACACTTGGATTTTTGTTTCTTTGGAGGGGGGAAGTCTTGTTCAGAGGCATTCCCTATGGGTTTGCAATTCTCTGGCTCGTATTTTGCCATCAGAATTCAAAAAGAGATACTTTTGTTCTTTCTATTTATTAGCTCTCGACAGTACTTTTCTTGATGTAAACTGCCCAGTTTCCGTTGGGCTAGTGGCTAATTTTCACTGCTTACACTGTAGGTCCTACCTTGGAGCGGGCAATGTATCAAACTGAACTATTTTCAGTTTCAAAGTTTCAAAGGATGGCAGACAGTTTCAGTGTCTTTCCAGACAAGCTCAGTACATGAAGACTTCCTACTGTTAAATGTCTCCCTCCAGTAGAATGACCATGTGCTTCTGTTGTATTTTTGATGTTGATAGACGACCTATGTTGGAGATTATTTGCAATTTCTAGTCCTGGGGACCAAGGCTCTCTCGTTCCACTTTCATTATTTGTATTTCCCTTGAAAGCTGAAAGAATGTATCCAGGATTGGAGTTCAAATAGCCACTTTTGTAGACCAAGAAATGGTACCTTGCCATCCAACTTGGTAATACCCTTTCGTGAGAGATTCCTGTTCCTGCTATGCCCGGGGTTTTGGGAGAATTTACCTTCTTCACTGTATTAACAAACCTGACACGCAGTGCATGGGTTTATGAAAAGAAAAAAGACCAACCTATTATGCAAGTAAATGTCATTCAAATAGCATAGGCATGCGTGAGACATTAAAACGAGTTTGTTTTGGGGGCGAAAAAAGAAGATGCCTTCAAACACTTATCTCTGCTTGTTTTTAAGGTGTAAAAAGATGGTTCCTGCATCCAAGAGATTTACCATACACCGTTCTTCCAAGGTTCTCACAATATCACTGAAAAGATTTGCGGATTTCACAGGTGGAAAGATCAACAAGGTATATTTACCACTGTAATGCAACTATATCATCGTGTAATGGGACATCCCCCAAAGCTGAAAGTTGTTTATATTTTCAGACAGTAATTGTAGACTAACGACTATGGCTTATTCTTTCTCTTAATATCAATAAAGTTCCCGCTTGACAAGAAGCATATGCTTTCCTCTGAGAAGGCTGATTCATCAGGAAACAGTTCTCTGCAACTTCTAGTCTTAAACATTGTTTATGGGAAGACTTATTTGTAGTGAATCAAGAAATATCTTCTAGAAATATATTCTAGAAATAAATTCTAGTCTGTGTTTTTTGGAAGTGTTTTTCTCTGGCTAGTCCATGAAGTACTCTGGGATAATTTTTCTGTCTTCTTGGTCTCTCTTTAGGAGGTGAAATATCCGGAGTATTTGGACCTGAGAGCCTACATGTCACAGTCAATGGGAGAACCACTGCTCTATGCCTTATACGCGGTGCTGGTACATCATGGTGTCAGCTGTCACTCAGGACACTATATATGCTATGTAAAGGTAGAAGTCAACAGCATTTCTAACAGGGTAAAGGTTGTGCTGGCAAACCAGTGAAAACGTGACTAGCAGCTACTGTTTCTAGGGAAAAAGATTTCATTATATTTTTATTTGACACGTGTATATTTTGTTCCTATCCGTGATTTCATTTGGAACACGTGCAATTCACCTAAAGAAATGGTTGTCTTTGTTTGCAGGCTGGTAATGGACTTTGGTATCAGATGAATGATGCTAAAGTAGTCCGTACTGACATTAAGAGAGTTCTTGGTCAGCAAGCTTACATACTTTTTTATATCAGGTAATAACAAATCTTAACATGTGTTCAGAAGAGATTTACTTTCCTGTTATTGATATTTTTCTGTTTTGCAAGTGTTTTTCTTGCTATCCCAGGGAAAGATTATTATTTGTCTAATTCAGTTCTGTCTAACCTGAAATTCTCTGTGTCATTTATTATCTTTTGTTGCTTGGCCTGAAACTGCAGCACTTGTGTAAATTGCTATCTATGTGTTACCTGTAGCTGGCTAATTTAGAGAAGGAGAAAAATGAAGGTCATCTGTCGTGTAAGAATGAATTATTGTTCTGAAAGTGATAGTCTTAGTAGGAAGACTGTTCTCTCCTTTTCAGTTTGTAGTCTTGGCGAAGCCTTCTGTAGAGAAGGCTTCCATATCGTATGAACTGTTCCTCTAAAATTATAGGATGGGATTTAATCCAAGAGTAGGCTGAAAGAAAAACTAAACTACGATCACTGCTCTTTTCTGAAGGCGCTATGATTTGACACTTGGAGAACGTGCGTTTTACTTGCCAGCACCATCTTATCCCTGTTCATTCCCTCCTGGTCAGCAGGGGGCTAATAGTAAGCAGGCTGGATTTATGGGACCACGACTTCTTCCTCATATGATTAAGGTAATTCAGGGAAGTGGGAGGGCAGGTAACGGCACCAAACTGCTAGTGGGTTTGGGGTTTGGTGTGGGGTTTTTTGTTTGGTTTTCAGCATCTTAGTTTTGTTTTCCTTCCCATGCTGCAGCTTTCTTCACAGCCTTCATGCTACAGCCAGAGTCATTCAAACAGTGGTTACTGCTAAATTGTGCAGCCATGCATCCATTACTTTATACCTCCAAGACAGCTTTCTAAAGCACAGAGAGCTACGCTCTTTGACAATTTAAGCAGAGTGTACTAATCCTCGAATCATTTAAAAGAGGACTTGTTTTTCCTATCGTCGTCACTTTAGCTAAGACAGGGAAAACTAATTGTCTTATTCCTGAGCACCAGAACAATTACTTCAGGCTTTTCAGGGTATGTTTAAAGGGGAAAATAAATATATTTGGGAATAGCAGCAGGTAATGTTAAGTTGTTTGGCTGGTTTTCAAAGATGATGTTAATTTGATTCCAATCGGCTGTAAACCAAAAGCAGGAATTGAATACGCTTATTGGACTTGCATTTATCTTTAAAGGGCAGTGTGTTTTTCTTTGTAGGTGTTAAGACCATTTGTAGAAATACTCAGTAGGAGAGTTTTGTGTTTCAAAATGTTAAATGCAGTGTTTGCGTTAATCCATCTTGCCATTTCTTCTTTTTAAATACAGAATTCAAGCCGTTTAAATGGAAATGGATCCATAAAAGAGGACGCAAAGACCACTGGTGTCACCCTAAAAAGGCCATCTTCAGCACCACCGATGGCCTGTGTTCAAAACCAGACAATTACCAGGCCTTCAATTACTGATCCGTCAAGAAAACAGAAGATCACCACCAGTATTCACAATAAATTGCCTGCTCGTCGGACTGTGTCACAGCCTGACTGTCTTAGCAGTGCTGCGGAGGACGAAGATCTCTACCAGGCTGTTCCTTCATCCACAATTACAAATTCGGTAATGCAAATGAAGCAAATGCAAACAAGCAAAAAAGTTTCTGATGAGATTTTTGTGGAGCCAACAGTGAATGAAAATCCTAAACTCAGCTCTGATAACACAGTCCCTTACGGTGCAGAATCTTCAGGAAAATCTGAGGAGGAGTCAAAGGGCTTATTTAAAAGGAATTGCAATGCAATGTCCTCTAATGGAATTTTGGTTGGAAAGGTAGTCCGTACATTGCAGCATTCCGGTTCTTCCTGTCAGAATGCTGACGAAGGAAGATCCCAGCATGAGCTGCCAAAAACCGATTCACTAAATGGTGCTATTAGGTTAGTTAATGAATCGAAAGAAAACGGACTGAAACTTGATGATTCCACTTGCCGAGTTGAACCTGTTAAACCTTCTGAGATGTTCTTTTCTAAAACAAATGGATTGCTTGAAACATAGATTTGCTCCATCGAGAATTTCTCACCTATGATGTATTCGGGAGTGTTTATTGTGTTCCTAATTCAGGTGAAATACTGAGAAAACACAGCACAAATGTGATTGTAAGACTTTGTGGTATTATCCCATTAGAATTTGCAGACCTGAGCTTACATTAGAACTTGTCAACTTAAGCTCAGCTGAGATAAAAATTCCTAAGTTTCATAAAGTAGATTTTGGGAGGTGAGTTGGGGTTATCTTTGAAGTGTAGATAATGCATACAACTCAAAACGGTCTTGCTTACCATTTAATGGAGAAATTCTGACAAGACTAGTCCTCAGTACTACTACAAATAGTATTTTTTTGTCTGCTGACTTGTGCGTTTTGATTGCAGATGCCTGGAGCTATGCCTTCAGTCAATCGAGAAATCATCACGGAGTCCCTCACAGCCAGCCAGCTGAACAGCTTGTCAGAGGAAACGAGGTAAAATGAGCACAGTCTGATTAAGACAAGACCTTATGGAAGTTCGTTACGGTTTTATCTGTCTACTAATAGTATTTAATGGAAGGATTTAAATTAGTACAATTCCATGCTGTATGTCCAGCGTTACGAACAGAACTAATGATCAGCACTGAGCATATCACTCTGATGCAGGTTGGTGCCTCAAGGAGAACTTGTGTTCCTTCATAGAATGTTTTTCCATTTTTCTCCACTGTCTGGAGAAACACTGGCTGTTCCCCGCTCGCCCCTATGCCTTTTTTCTCAGAGCAGCAGGTGGAAGGAGACGGATGCATTTGCTTTTTTAGTGCAATGGCTTCAGAAGCAAGAGGGGAGAAAGCACTTTCTCAGGGAGCTGGAGAAGGTGTCCTAATCACAGGAGAGGTTTCTAAATGGCATATCTCTGCGAGTGTTCCTGTAGTCTGGAGGTTTTTGTTTGTTTGTTTGCCTTTGGAAGGTTTTACTGTTAATCTTCACGTCCTTCAGCAGAAGTGAGAAATGTGATTTTATTTTGTGCAGTGTCGCGGACCCTCCGAAATCTACTGGGAAGGATGAATACCTCGCACAGTACCAATGTGATGACGGTGGAGACAAGGAGAAACCAAGAAGATCAAAAGAACGTGACCTCATTTCAAAAGAAAACATTTTGTACGGCAAAGAGACTTCTGAGCCTGGTGAGAAATTGCGGCAAACTTCCTCTCTCAAGTGTGACACTGAATGTAGCTCTAAAAAGCTTTCCTCCTCAGCTATTGCAGAGAGATGCCAAGGTAGAAAGGACAAGACTAAAAACACTGAGAAAGAGCATTACCAAAGCAAGAGGGAACATGCTCCTAGTGAAGAGAAGGAGAGTCAAAAAGCAGGTCCTTCCAGCAAGAGGAGGTGTTCTCAGAGCGTGGAAGTTGTTGAGCAAAAGCGTCACAAGCAGGAGCACTGGGAGGGAAGCAGGTGCAGATCTTTCCCTGGTGAAAGAAACAGCCCTGAGAATGGCAGAAGAGCAGTCAAATATTCAAAGTACAGATCTGGCAGCGGAGGAAGATCAGAACAAGGTAGCAATAGATATTACCGATCCAAAGGGGAAAGAAGTTGGAGCAGAGAAAGATACTATCGAGATGAAGCACGGAGGTGGGAAAGATGTAGCTATTACAATGATTACTATTCACCTCATGCGACAGGAGACAGTAGAGAGAGAAAGTTCTCTCACGGTGATGCAGCCTTTGACAAATGGACTGCAACTTACTACGGCAGGTCACATAAGCATTATCATTACAAAAGTGGATGGCCACACGGTTCCCTCTTGAGAGATGAAGATGTACGTCGCTTTAGCACACCCCGAGCAGACTTGCATCGTTGCTCGGTATCTCAGCAACATTCTGGAAGACATTCTCGTGAAAGACATGCGCTTCCACCTGTGTCAGCTCATTTGGAGAACTGTTGCCAGAAAAATGAAACAGAAGGAAACAGAAAAAGAAAATCTACCCGTGCAGAAGGTAGTGAAAGTGAAATAGAAAGGAAAGACAGAAAGATAGAAAAGGAGCTTTTAGGTGGTGAAAAAAATGCAAAAATATCAGAAGTTCTAGAAGAAAAAGAAGTCTAAGGATAAACATGGAGAGAAGGATTCCAAGTAAGCAAGGATTCCAGCATACTCCGCATTTTTTATCCTAATTCTTTTCTGGGTGCTTCTCATGTATTCCTTCTTTTTTTTTTTTTTCTCCTTTTTTTTTTCTTCTCTTTTTTTCTTCTTCTTTTTTTTTTTTTTTTTTTTTTTTTCTGGTAGTTTCTAAGTTACTTAGATAGCATCAGCTGGCTGGGGATCATGTTGTTAGGTTGATCAGTGAAGATAGGAAAGCTATTGCTGAATTGTGTCAGAGCACTAGCTTTGGACCACATAGTTGGAAACACATCCGTACACCATTCTGGATTAGGTTAAAAGTTTTTTTCTGCTTGCACGTATTCCAGAGCTAGCCATTGTTAATGATCTGTGTACAAACCAGGACCTATGGTCCTCCAATCTGAGGGCTTAAGTTTGCTACATCTAAAGTAAGTTGCGTGTGCACAAAGCACCACAAAATAGCTGACATGCTGCAAATCATCACCTGTGGTAAAATAAATAAAGTTTCATATAGGCAACAAGTGCCACATCTTTTTTTTCTCTTTTAAACTTGCATGTTTCTTTCAGACTTCACGATTTGTGTTTCTGTGTGCTCCACTTTGACAATGCCAATCCCAAGCGTAAAACAAGAAGAAAAAGGAGAAGAAAAAGAAGAAAAAAGAGAAACAGCAGGAAAGTGAAAGGCTCCTTGGAACACTTAGATCCTCGTTTCCAGAAGATAACGCGGGAGAAGAAGGAAGAATCCCATCCTCCAGATGGCTCTTCATGTGAGCAATGCAGAAGTGAGAGCAGTAAACAACCTTACAAGGAAGGGAAGCCTTCCAGTGCAGGCGAAAGCAAGAAATACACCTCCGTCTCATCCAACGAGTGTATTAAAGGTAAGCGGCCGCAGTGTGTTTGAGGAATTCCTTTTCTATTAATGTAGAGATTATTTCCAACAGTCTTGAAGTGCTTGGTGACTTAACAGTCTGCTGGATATTAAAAAAAAAAGCTGATGGACTTTTTCTTTCCGTTTTTAAATGACCACTAGGAAAGAATGCCTGAAATAAAGAGGTGAAAGGCAAATAGTTTTCATTTGGTGTGATGATTAAGTGGCAAACAAGAGGAAGAGTTGCAAGATCCCTTCTTAAATTCAGTCCAGCCAAGTAGGAAAAGTAAACGTGGACAGCTGTATCTTGGCAAAGAAGATAGTAGGGAGCAAGGAGGTTTAGCAGTCAAGATGGAAGGTGATGCCATGAGGCTTACAGGCTAGTAATGTTCTAGTGAAACCCAGCCTTCCTAAAGAAGCCTGCCTGAATAATTCCTGTGAATAACAGACTCTGTTCAGCTATTTCCTAACATAGAAACGGTGCTGACTGCTTCTTCAGAGTAACATAAGTTAGTGATACTACTGAAATAGTTGTGGTTCAGACGTAGATCTGATTTCTCCTAAGCACGCTGAATTCACAGCTGTTGATCCTCCAGCGGAGGCTTTGCAATTGAACACCTGGAGAATAGGTAAATTTCCCGCTGTTGTTCTCCTCTCCTCTTGTTTTGTTTTGTTTTGTTTTCCTAGTAGAATAGGCTTAAGACTCTGAAGAAACAGGCTGCTTTTTTTCATTTCCAACACTGGCTGTTCCTCCTGAGCCCCGCCTTCTATTTTTGCAGTCACAGGATACGTGAATGTAAATTCTTGGGAGAGAGGTAGAAAACTCTGTTTCAACTGGTGTTTTTTTCGGCTATGTGGGGAGACCAAATAGGGTGGTTTTGAATCTTCTGGCTCTTATTCAGAGCAGCAGCATGTGGAGGGAGACAGATGCGTGTGCTTTTTTAGTGCAATGGCTTCAGAAGCAAGAGGGGAAAAAACACTTTCTCTGGGAGCTGGAGAAGGTGTCCTTATTGCAGGAGAGGTTTCTAAATGGCATATCTTTGCGAGTGTTCCTGTAGTCTGGAGGTTTTTGTTTGTTTGTTTGCCTTTGGAAGGTTTTACTCTTAATCTTCACGTCCTTCAGCAGAAGTGAGAAATGTGATTTTATTTTGTGCAGTGTCGCGGACCCTCCGAAATCTACTGGGAAGGATGAATACCTCGCACAGTACCAATGTGATGACGGTGGAGACAAGGAGAAACCAAGAAGATCAAAAGAACGTGACCTCATTTCAAAAGAAAACATTTTGTACGGCAAAGAGACTTCTGAGCCTGGTGAGAAATTGCGGCAAACTTCCTCTCTCAAGTGTGACACTGAATGTAGCTCTAAAAGGCTTTCCTCCTCAGCTATTGCAGAGAGATGCCAAGGTAGAAAGGACAAGACTAAAAACACTGAGAAAGAGCATTACCAAAGCAAGAGGGAACATCACGGAACATTTTCCGTGATTTTCTTCCTGAGCAGAAGTGTGCAGTACTCCTTTTCCATTAATGTAGAGATTATTTCAAACAGTCTTGAAGTGCTTGATGACTTACCAGTCTGCAGATGTATTATCAAACCAAAAAAAAAAACCCGACTTGGTAGACTATTTTTTTCCCACTTTTGAATGACTACTAGGAAGAAGGTTGTTCTGGCATCAAGAAAGTCATGTGGAATGTAACAAAATTTACTGAACCAGTAAATAAAAACTATATTTTTCTATTAGTTCCATTGTTTCAACTCTTCTGACGCTTATGGATGGCACAGATAACAGAGGGGAGATCGTGGTAATCGGAGCTACCAACAGACTGGATTCTATAGATCCTGCTTTACGAAGACCAGGACACTTTGGCAGAGAGTTCCTCTTCAACTTGCCAAATAAAGAGGTGAGAACTTAAATTCAATGTTAGTTCTACCATGGCAAAGTCCAACTTTATAGGAAAAAAAAATAATTGACAACTTGAACAAAAGAGTGATATGTGGAGACACTGCGTTGTTCCATGGAGGGCAAATCTGGTACTGGATATATATGGTCAGGATGATACCACCAAGTAGTTAGTTCTATAATCAAACCTTTCATTCCCAAAGTTGTACCTGTTTGCTTAATTATTTAGTCCACTTGGGCGTTTTCATCATGAAGTTGTGTTTTTGGTCTCAATCCTTCACTTCTGAATGAATAGGGGACGTGTTTGCATTTGATTGTGCCCCGGATCAGTGATAGTAGTTTGAGTCATAATTATTTTCTTCTTTATAGTAATTGTAGCAATTTGAAGCATTGTGCCAGAAGTGCTTTCTGTGAATTTACTGCCTGAAAAGCAAATGTGATGAAGTAATGAGACTGTCACAATGAAAGCTTGCTAAGTTTTAGAGAAGATTTTTGGACAACAAAGAAAAGTTACTGGATAAATTTTTCATTACAGTATTTTCCTCTGGGTCATTAGGTCCCATAGTTTGGAAACTTGTTATTGAAGCTATAAATGCCTTTTCTTTCATTGTAGGTTCCTATAAAAAGTTCAGTATAACAAATAAGAAATATTCAATTTCCTGGTTGAAAATGCAGAGTGTATATTAAATAACTGTAAAATACTTGAAAGTTGAGCAAATAAGAAAAGCGTATTAATAGATGAGGGGTTTTGAGGAAGGACTGGGGTTTTTTTGTTTGTTTGTTTGTTTGCTTGCTTTTTGGTTTGTTTGTTTCTTGGTATTTTTAAGGAAAACTTGGGACAAGCTAAAACGCAATGATTTTGCTTCCAGGCTAGAAAAGAAATTTTCAAGATTCATACTCATGACTGGACCCCTAAGCCACCAGACATGTTGCTTGATGAACTAGCTGAGAAATGCATTGGTAAGACTGAAACCAAAATGGATTCTTGCTTGTGAGCAAGTTGTAAAGAACCTTAGCTTGTACCAGGCAGTACCCAAGCTCTTGTGCCTTGCTGCACAACTAGTCAACGAGGCAGCTGGCACGCCTTCATAGCAATCAGAGTTAGATGCTTTCCTCTATTTACTCTTTGTTGTCGTTCTTTTTGTTGTCTGAGAACGTTAAATGGTTCTGGGGCATCTTCCTCAAGAGTATAGTTTTTGATGAGGAGTCTGCTTCAGCTGCATAAGCGCAGGATATCAGACAGTGCGCAACATGAAACTTCCCTGCAGAGCGGTAGCACTTTGAATTCCCTGTTAACCTGTTTGGTTTTGGCATTACAAATTGTTTAAATGTTGCATGTTGTAAACCTGGGCCTTGACTGATGTAATGTTTGATTTTTGTTTGTTAGGATACTGTGGTGCAGATATCAAATCTTTATGTACTGAAGCTGCGCTGTGCTCTCTACGTCGATGCTATCCTCAGATTTATGCAAGTAGGGAGAAGTTGCTACTAGACGTTAATTCTATTAAAATAAAAGCAAAGGACTTTTTCATGGCTCTGAAGAAGGTTGTAACCGGCATCAAACAGGATCGTGGCTTCACCCGGACAAGCACTATCACCCATTTTCAAGCCACTTTTTAAAAGATCAGGAGCGAATATTTTACAAGTTGTGCAGAAGATCTTCCCGCATGCACAGCTCGCACTAAAGGAGGACCGACAGCAAGGTATAACCACAGCATCCACTTCTTTATAATTCTGCTAAAGCAAAAACTTGTGGTTTGTGCAATCAACTTAAACCTTTCAGACATAATGATGGTAGAATTTTATTATTTGCATGTGCATGTCTTTCTTTTGGGCATGTCTGGAAGATAACGCATAGGTTTTATTCTGGATTCGAAACTGAAATGCCAAATGGAAGCCCTGAATGACTCAATACACAGTAAAGGACGATGCGTTCTCTACTGAAGCATCCTGCTTCTGACGGCAGCTAAGATAATTAGCATTTGTTGAGGTTGACTTGAGGTTTGAAGTATAAGGCACCTATTTTTCTTTAAAAAATCAAAACTCAGATATTTGGAGGGGAAGCATTTCTAGGTCAATGTTTCTAATTCCTTTCTGAAGAATGTCGGGACCAGGATACAAGTATAACTGGTCTAAGCTAAATATTGTTTTAGCTATCATCATTTTTAACCAGTCTCCTAATTTAAATGTTTGTAGATCGTACTATACATGTGCACGTGAGATCAATTAGCACTGATATTTACTAGATGAATGGAATTCTGTGGCCATCACATCCTTAATCTCCGTGCTTTCATTGTGGGAACCTCCTCCAGAAAGAAATGGTCTTGTTTGTTTTTTTTGTTTGTTTGTTTGTTTGTTTGTTTTTAGCTATTTAGCAACTGCGGAAATTGTTTGTAATCTCCTTTATTCTAAGGGGGAGAAAAAAATCACCAAGAGTAGCGTACCTTATACGTACACATCAGTGGGACTTAGTACAGCTTTGTAGGGCCTTGTGCCATCTCCTTAGATCTGTGGTGGGATGAACTCTAGGAAATAGCTTTCAGTGTGTGCTCTCAAATGAAGAAAGGGTTTTGGCACTGATTTAGAAGCTGTATTCATGTAAGAGAACGAGACAAAGGCTATTCAGGAAAGTTAACAAACCTCTTTTGTCTTTCAGACCATTTAAATCCTATTTTACAAGATGA